>NC_056729.1:1719270769-1719501380 GCF_019279795.1 Protopterus annectens | reverse complement strand
GGAAACTACCGCCCCATAAGCTTGACCAGCCTGGTCTGCACAGCTGTGGAAAGGATCATTATGGAACTCATAAACAAAGACATCGGGGACCTACAGACAATTGACCCTACCCAGTTCGGCTTTGTAAAAGGCAGATCCTGTCTTTTAAACCTGGTGGACTTTTTTGAAACCGTCACTAGAGCCATGGATGAAGGCAAAGCAGTTCATACAGCCTTCCTGGATCTGGCAAAAGCCTTCAACACAATACCCCACTCAGGCATCATAGACAAGCTCAACAGCTTAAATGTAAACCCGTTTGTCACAAGATGGGTTGCAAACTGGCTAAAGGACAGAACCCACAAAGTCAGAATAGCCGGAGGTATGTCAGACTTTAAGCCAGTCACAAGTGGAGTCCCACAGGGCTCTGTCTTGGGACCCCTCTTGTTCGGCATTTATTTCTCAGATGTGCAGGCAAACATAGGGGGGTTGTGGCTGACAAAGTTCGCAGACGACTGCAAGCTAGCCGCCATCATCGACACACCAGCTGACACATGCATCCTCCAGAAGGGCCTCACAGAAACAGATGACTGGTGCCAGAGTCATGGCCTTAAACTAAATGCCAAAAAATGTATAGTCATCCCCTTTGGAAAAAACAAAGTACCCACAAATTACCACTTAGGTGGTTATCCATTAACTACGGAAAAAGTAATCAGAGACCTGGGGACCCAAGTTGACAGTGACCTCTCATTTGACACCCACGTCGCCATAGTGGTTAGAAAGACCTTCTACCTTGCCCACCTTATCATGAAGGGATTTACATCCAGATCAAAGGATGTCATTGTACCCTTATATTCCTCCCTTATCAGGCCTATGATTGAGTACAATGCCCCATTTGGTATGTACCACACCCGGCACCTGCAGCAGCTGGAGAGACCCCAAAAGTACCTTACCAAGAGGATCAAGGGTCTCCAGCATGTCATATGCTGCCAGACTGAAAAAGCTCCAGCTCTATTCTGTTGCATACCGCCTGCTCAGAGGTGATCTGTGCCTTACGTACAAGGCCATGTCCAATTCAGAATTAATGGACATGCTCCACCTCAAAAAATCCATATCCATCAGAGCCACGAGAGCTAAAGATCTAAACCTCAGCACAAATATGAATAGGACATGCTGGAGGGACAGATTCATAACTCAGAGGCTTCCCACACTCTGGAACAGGATACCTGTCCATGTTAGGCATCAGAAAACAGGTCCTAAAACGAAGAGAAATTTGGACGAATGGATGGGTGATCGTATGTTTACCCCGGGGGTCATCTCTGTGTCATTGCTAGATAGAGGCACAGTAAACTAAATTTAATTTAAATTGTACACTTTTGTATCATTACATGGGGTGGCGAAAGCCACATACACTTTGGCTAGGCTTATAAATGCCCTAGGGCAGATAGCCTAGTACTGTACTATGAAACTATGTAACTATATATATATATATATATATATATATATATATATATATGTATATGTATGTATATATATATATATATATATATATGTATATGTATATTAGTATGTCTTCCTTTTGATAAAACAGCAAGCAAGATTTGGGGTATGTTAGAGGTTGGTGCATTATGGGTAAGGGAGAAGCTCAAGAGAGTTATGGTGGCCATGAGGTATACTAATGGCCAAGTCTGATCAAAGGATCAGGTCCGAACCCAACAGTTGAATGAAAAAAAACTACACAGATGGAATGTTACAGTAAATGCATAACATCCATCTGGGGTATGAACGGAGTGAACAAGCTACAGCCCATTTGTTAAGAATACTGCAACAGTGATCAGTAGGACATCTGCTGTTATGGTAAGTTCTTAAACAACAGTATTATCCATCTGTGGGGAATTCCTCAAGTTAGACAACTTCGCCTGCTCTCTGAACAATCATCTGGCAAAATTATTTTCTAGGACTCTATACAAGACTGAATCGCACTCTGTGAAAGATGCCTTTTCTTTTCTTTGTACAGGAATATTTTTGCATGCCTTTCCACCCTTTTCACTAATATCCGGTGTTCTTCTGAAGATTCAGAAAGAATCCCCCAAGGTATTTGTTAACTCTGTTCTGGCCCAGGAATTGTGGTTCTCCCTTCTTTTGAAAATGGCCAGTGATAATTACCACAAGATTTTTCACAGACTGGATCTACTCGCGGTAGAACAGGGGTGGTTGATGCACCCTGACATCAATCATCTTCCATTGACAGCCTGGATGTGGGGTTTTAATTCGTTTTAGGACCTGTTTTCTGATGACCTGCAGCAAGTACTAACTCAGGCTATAAAGCCTGACAGCATAAAATCATATTATAGAAAAATGAAAAGGTTTTCTTGTTGGTGCTTACAACATAACCAGCATCCATTCAGGGCTTGTTGTTCTCTGGTTTTACAATATTTGTGTGAGTTACTATCCTTTGTCCTGTCTTATTCTTCTGTCAGGGTTCATTTATCAGCCATTTCAGCATGTCTGCCCGTGGATCCTCCTCTTTCAATACAATCTCGTGTCAGAATGCTCTTGAAAGGGGTTTTACATAAGAGGCCTCCAAGAAAAACTGTGATCCCTCCTTGGGATCTTGATTTTCTGCTTGAGAAGCTAACACTTCATTTGAACCAGCTAATCTGTCTGACTTGATGATCTTAACATGGAAATCAGTTTTACTGTTTGCTCTGACCTCTGCAAGAAGGGTATCTGAGTTGCAAACTCTTACGGTGAGTCATTCCTGTCTCATTTTCCACAGGGGTAGCTTTTCTTTGAGAACTAATCCTTTTATAACTAAAATGGAGTCTGTGTTTACCCTTAGACAAGCTTTCTATCTCCCTCTTTTCTTTTGTTAACCTAAAAATGAGGGAGAAAGGATATTCCATGCCTTGGATATCTATAGGCTACTCTGGTACTATTTTGATCTTTGGATCATTAGTTTGTTTCTTATGAAGGTATTAAGGGACAAACTTGTGTCAAAACAGACTTTTTTCAAAATAGTTGTCTAAAGCTATTGCCTTTTTGTTATTTTCACCAAAACAAACCTTTCATGGCCTAGCCTCCCTATGTCTGCTGGCAAAAAAGCTCTTAAGTGTCTGTGCCCAGACTTTATTTTAATTGGCTCAGCTCACGCTATTTGATGGTTTGGGCACATGGAAGGTACCCTGAAGATTCGGAAGCTGGCTGGCCTTTATCCTTAGCAAGATATAATCCGTTTAGCTACGGCTATTGTTATAAGTAAAACTTGCAGAACTGTACTTTTAATCGCCCACATGTTAAACTAACAGTTTGGCAAAAATACTCCTCCCACCTAGCTCTTCTAGTGCCTGAGCTTCTACTCTAATTCTGTTCATTTAGGTCAATCTCAGGACTTTATGTCTGTGCATCATAGAGGCAGGACTTCTGGGATTCATTCTAGATGGTCAGTTATTGTGTTCTCCACATGTTTTAAGTAAAAAAAAAAAAAAAAACTCCATGAAGGTTTATTTATTGGCCATTTCAGCATATTGCTATGGTTTTCCTGACTACCATTGTGACTCCTTGCATTTTTTTTCCAGAGGCGGTAGGAAAATAATTGATCTTCCCACCCAGGTTTGGCTGCCTTGCTTCCAAGACAGTACATTTATTTTATTTACTTATTTACATTTGTTGCCTGTCTGCCCCTGTGTGCAAAGTCCATTTTAAAAGGAGACCTGGTGGAAAATTCAAATATATAGAAAAACAGTGCAAGAATAACTGCTGTGCTGTAGGGTTGCGCAGGAACACTGTCTGGTTAAGTGATTTGATCAATGTAACGAGCAGGCAGGTAGATGCTGAAGAGATCATACACTGGTTTACAGGATGAAGCTTATCAGCGAAGCATATCCTTGATCCTTTGTGCTAAATTTCTAAACTGAAAATGCAATTGTTTTTTTTTTTATTCCACTCCCAAGAGAGCTGCAACAGCATGTCATTGACACTTGTACTTGTGAGAATTCAAATTAAGAAACATTACATCTGTTGAGCTTTTTTTTCTATAACGTATGTATTTTTTTTAACCAGGGCTTTGAACTTTGGAGGAATTGGTGTTGTCATGGGCCATGAACTTACTCATGCGTTCGATGATCAAGGTTTGTTTTGCTTTTAGGTATATTTTACTTATTTTGAATTTTCTTTGTTTTCTGGCAGCATTGTTGAGTGCTTATTATGATTTTGTACTTTAGTGATGCATTGACTACATACATTCTTGCTAAAAACAAGAAAATAAGTATATCTTGTATTTTAACTAATTACTGTATTATTTCTTCTTTTTACTGTTTGTGACTGCATCATTTTCTGTACTTAACTTCAACTGTACTATTAACCTAGATAGCATAGTCTAGGTTTAGATCTGTTGAATCTAGCCTGTTAATATGCTTGAGCACTAAAACAGCCATTTTACATTAAGAAGGGCTCCCCTGCACCCTTGTGGCAGAAGAGTGTAGATTCAGCCTTGTCTGCGCTTGGGATTGCTAGAGGAAGGTTCATTGTATGCTTTCCTGTTGGTAAATTATCTTAAAAGTGTTTTTTTCCGCCTGTATTTAAGTCTTGCAATTTAGAGTTGCTGCACACTGTGCAGCTGGGGTTAGCAATGCCCTGTATAGACGTGAACACCTTGAAGTACAATTTAGCCCTAAATATCTGTCAGTGGGACCCTTCCAAGATTCCATGCTTCTCTACGGCCAACTCAGCTGCACACTGAGCAGCGTTGCCACAGTTATCCGTAGCCAGCAAAAGAACAAACCCCTTTGTTCAAGCGCAAACACTAACTAGCCTACTCTCTTCCCTAATAGTTTTATGGCACTAAATATACAGAACCAACTGATTTTGCCAACATCCTAGCAGATAGGTTCAGTGCTAACTTTACCTCCTTCTCACCCCCCCCCCCAAACGCCCCATCTCTATACCGGAAGAAAGCAAAGTTCCTGTAATCACGGCTGCACAGGTAAAAACCACACTGTCCAAAGCCAAGAACACAACATACATGGGACCTGACAACATCCCAGGCTGCGTTCTACACGAACTACAGAATGAATTGACACCCCACCTAAGCACCATGTTCAGTTATAGCCTCACCTCAGACTTTGTGCCAACTGAATGGCGCACAGCAAAGGTTATCCCACTTCACAAAGGGGAAGCCACCGCGGACCCCTGGGAACTACCGCCCCATTAGCCTAATGAGCCTGGTCTGCAAGGCCATGGAACGTATCATCATGGAACTTATAAACAAAGACATTGGTAATCTCCAAACTCTGGGCCCCACCCCACCCAGTTTGGGTTTGTAAAAGGCAGATCATGTCTCCTAAACCTAATGGACTTCTTTGAAGCAGGCCCCAAAGCCGTAGACGAGGGTAAGGTGGTTCACACAGCTTATCTAGATCTTGCCAAGGCTTTTGACACTATCCTCCACTCTGGAGTTATAGATAAACTCCCTAAACTAGGTATAAATGCCTATGTCACAAGATGGGTTGCCAACTGGCTCACTGACAGAACCCACACTGTGAAAGTAGCAGACTCCAAATCCGACTTCAGACAAGTGGAGTACCACAGGGTTCAGTCCTGGCTCGTCTCTTGTTTGGTATCTACTTTTCTGAAGTACAGGCTAACACAGAAGGTCTTTGGCTAACGAAGTTAACAGATGACTGCAAACTAGGAGCCATAATCGAAACACCTAATGATGTGGACATCCTGCAAAGGGGCCTCACAGAGACAAATGCCTGGTGTCAAAGCCATGGTCTCAAGCTCAATGCCAAAAAGTGCATTGTCATCCCCTTTGGTAAAAACTCTGTACCCATGAGCTACCACACAGATGGTAGTCTACTTAACACTGAAAGTGTGATGAGAGACCTTGAGACACAGGTGGATAATCACATTGCCACATTAGTCAGGAAATCCGTCTACATGGTACACCTCATCGCAAAAGGTTTCTCATCCAGGAAAAAAGATGATGTTCGTGTTTCACTGTTGCAGTCATTACTCTTGGGTTATCCTGCTGACAGGCGACCCACAGTCGGCCAGAATTCCAAAGTCTAGGTCCGGCGTCGGTTGCTGTCACCTCTTCCCTGACGTCAGTGCGCCAGGGGTATAAAAGATGCAACCGATGCCATTTTCTTCAGTCTTTCTTGCCGCGCGGTGCCCGAAGCAGAAGCAGTTCGCAAGTGCCGTTTGGCCGACTCCTGAGATTTTCGAATTTCAGAACCGAAGTCTTCATTAAAGCCAAGTACCCCGTTGGGGAAACTTTTTTCTTGCTCCAGTCCGATGTCAGAAAAAGTTAACAATTGTATTTCTTGTGGGAAGCAAATACCTCATAAGGATTTTCACTCTTACCGTATTCCTTGCCTAGGCCCTGATCACAACGTTGCTAGCTGTCATTTTTGTGCTAGATTCAACCAGCGCACTATTAAGCGTCTGTTTGATTTTGCATTTCATTACTTTGGCCGAAGATTTAATTATACAATGCCGTCGGATCAGCCGACAACTGGAGTTTTCAAAAAACGCAAGGACAATGAAAAGGATAGGCATCCGAGGTCCAAAACCCAACGAAGCCTCTACTAGGCCAGTCGCTGGTTCATCGGTTCTCAGTGAGGTGCTTTCGCAGCCCCTGGCGCCCGCTACCTCAGAGTCACAGGCCGCTTCCGACTCCCACGTGGAGCCAACCGGGCCTCTGGATACTCAAGGTATTGGACACTCGGAAATCATTCCCTCAGATGGGTCCGGAGCCGCTGAGCAGGCATCGGCTTCTGAGGGTGTCTTCAGACCTACACAACTATACATTAAGCCATCTTCAGCTTCAAAGACAAAGACTAAAGCAGCTCTAAAGACAAAGAAACAAGTGAAGCATTTTCCTGTTCAAACTTCTATGCCTAAAAAACAGATGCTGAAAATGGCCGAAGACCTAATTACTTTGATCAGGGGTTCCCATCCCCCTCCTGATAAGAGGCCTAGGCAAGAGACTGTGTACCTTTCTTCTGATCAGGTTTCTATTTCCTCTGATTCCTCTTCTGAACAGGATTACTCTATGCCTCCTTATGAGGATTCTGATGCTGAAGAATCCATTCCTCCAGCCTCTCCTCCTGAGGATTATTCTTTTGGGGAAACCTTGCATACCATGAGGGAGCATTTCCACTGGGAAAGTCGGGATTATTCTGAATCTAAGAAAAGGCTCAGGAACTTTCTGCTACTTCCTCAGCACAGACCCCTTGCTATTCCTCCTGTTCTAGACATTGTAGATGTATTTTCAGAGTCCGGCCTGTCCCCTGACTCTTTACCCCCTGCACCTGCCAAGCCAGGCAGGTACTACAGAGTCCCAGATTCCCATAAATTTCTATACAAATACCCCGCTGCTGACCCAGAAACTATATCTCAGGGTCCCAAAGGGGTCAAAACCTCCACTGCAAAAAACCCTGTCCCCTCTGATAGGGATTCTAGGTCTCTAGACAGATGGGGGAAAAAGTCTACACCTCTGCTGCCCTGGCTGTAAGGGCTTTAAATTGTCAGTTTCATATGCTTAAATATCAGCAATATTTAATGTCACTGCTTAAACAGAAATTGTCAACAAATACTGAAAGTACAGAAAACAAGGAATTGTTGGATTTATTGCATGCAACTGAACAAGTGGGAAGGCATACATTGCAATGAGGTTATTATTCACTGGAGGCCTCTTGTAGGGCCGCTGTTACAGGTACTGATGTCCTTCAAGGATGCATCTGCAGTCCTTACAAATGGGTTGTCCTGTCGTCAGGCAGCCCTTCGGTCGGCCGGATTCCAAAGTCTGGGTCTGGCCTCGGCTGGTGTCGCACTCACCCGACGTCATCTCTGCTGGTCTTCGGGTATAAAGGCATCAGCCGACGCCATTTTCCTCAGTCTTTCTTGCCGCGTGGCGCCCGAAGCAGAAGCTGTTCGCAAGTGCCGGTCGGTCAGATCAAGAGATTACTACTACCGAATACTACTTCGAAGACTTCTAAAAAGCTAAGTACCCCGTTGGGGACTCTTTCTTGCCTCAGCCGATGTCAGAAAAAGTAAATAACTGTTTAACTTGTGGAAAACAAATACCTCATAAAGATTTCCACTCTTACTGTCTACCTTGTTTAGGCCCAGACCACGACGTAGCAGCTTGTTTAGCCTGTGCTTCCTTCAACCGACGAACGCTTAGGCGTCGGTCGGAGTTTGCTGAACAGTTTTTCGGCTCAGATTTTGCGTACATCATGCCGTCGGATCCTCCGACTACACAAATTGTTAAGAAACGCAAAGAGAAGGACCGACACTTGCGGTCCGCAGTTTCGGCCAAAACCACGGTTAAGCAAACCGCGAGTGTCTCGGTTTCGGCCGAAACCGAGCAAACGGTTCAATCCTCAGCCGAATCCATGACTACTACCGAGGCCCCTTCTGCCCTAGTTGAATCGGCCTCTGAAGTTTTGCCTACTAATGTGGTTTCTCAAGACTTATCGGATACCATCCCTTTGGATGTCTCTACCCCAGCATGTGGTGCTGCTAGGCCTCCTGCAGCCATGTCTATAAAGGCCTTTGCCAGGGCTAAAGCAGCCAAATCTGCTAAGTCTGTGCCTGTTAAGCCCCCCCTTTCACAGGCCCAGTTCCAGTTCCCAAATGCTTACACTGGCAGAGGATCTCATCTCTTTAATAAGGGGATCCCAATCTCACCCAGACAGGGCCTCTCAACCTCCAGAAAAGAGACCTAGAGCAGAGCACCCTGAGACAGGGTCCTCAGATGACTCTTCTGATGATACAGACAATACAGACCATCCAGAGGCTCCCTTTTCTACATATGAAGATTCCGATGCTGAAGAATCTATTCCTTCTGCCTCTCCACCAGAGGAATTTTCCTTTGGGGAAACCTTACATGCCATGAGAGAGCAATTCCAATGGCAAGGACAAGATTTCTCAGATTCAAGAAAAAGGCTTAGGACCTTTTTACACTTACCGCAACATAGGCCCTTAGCTATACCTCCAGTTCTTCCTGTTGTGGATGATGCATTTAATGATGTTTGCACTGCTCCAGATACTTTACCTCCAGCCCTGCTAAGCCCGATAGGTTTTACAGGGTACCGGACACTCATCACCACTTATACAAGGCCCCTCTTGCAGATCCTGAGACTATTTCCCAGGGACCTAAGGCAGTGGCTTCGACCTCAGCGAAAAACCCTCTCCCTTCTGAAAGGGAATCCAGGTCCTTAGAGATGGGGTAAAAAGTATACACCTCTGCTACTCTCTCAGCTAGAGCCCTGAACTGTCAGTTTCATATGATTCAATACCAAGAGTTTATGCTTGATCAGTTAACTAAGAAACTGTCTTCTGATGATCCCTTAGATAAGAAATATGTTCTAGAGATGGTCAATAACATTCAGCAGGTTAGTAACCATTCTTTAAAATGTGGCTATGATGCACTGGAGGCTTCATTTAGATCAGCCATGACTGGCACAGTTATAAGAAGGCATGCATGGTTGAAAGAACAGGTCTTACCGGATCATGTTAAAGCAAAGCTTTTAGATGCTCCTATGGATAAGGTCAGTCTATTTGGTTCTCCTGCCCAACAAGTAATAAAGAAAATGGAAGAGAAGGTAAAATCTGTACAAACAGTTAAAGATTTCTTACAGGTTCAGCCCCCAAGGTTTAGCAGGAACTGGCCTTCCAAAAATTGGTCCTTTCCAGACTCCTCTAAATCTCAGAGAGGCAGGAATAGACGTTCCAGAGGCAGAAATCAATCCAGAGGAGGTGCCTACAGGGGACGCCAGTGGCAAGGCAATAACCAACGAGGCACAGATTCGACCACTGCCACTACAACACAATCACAGTGACTTGACTCTAACACCGCCTACCAGGGAACAAATCACAGCACCCTTAGGCGGAAAGTTAGCCTTATTTTCAAAAAACTGGCACTATATCACAAGAGACAAGTGGATTTTGCAAATTATAGATCAAGGCTACAGGTTTCATTTCCACACCTTACCAGTAAAAAGAGGAATGCCAAACCTGCCACCAAATCAAAAGACAGAAGCTCTAAAACAAATAAATCAATTAACAAAAATTAGAGCTGTAGAAAGGGTACCACCTACAGAACAGGGCAAGGGATTCTACTCCAGACTCTTCCTAGTACCAAGAAAAGAGAACAGTTGGAGACCTATTCTAGACCTGTCCGCTTTAAACACATTCATCATTGTTCCAAAATTCAAAATGCTGACCCTACAGCAACTTCTTCCCATGCTGGGCAAGGAGTGTTGGCTGGTAACTCTAGATCTCAAGGAGGCATACCTGCACGTCCCCATACGACCAAATTGCAGAAGATACCTCAGATTTCCTGCAGGATCAGAGCATTATCAATTCTCAGCATTGCCCTTTGGCTTATCTACTGCGCCCAGAGTGTTCACGAAATGCCTGGCATCAGTAATCGCTCATTGCAGGCTTCAGGGAATCCAAATTTATCCATACCTGGACGACTGCCTGATACAAGCGGACAACCAAAGCAAGCTGACACAAGACTTACAAAGGGTCATTTGCTTACTACAAGCCCTGGGATACACAGTCAATCTAAAAAAGTCAAGACTGATACCATCCCAAACAAGAACATTTTTGGGTGCAAAATTGGACACAGTAAAACAGATGGCATTCTTAACTGCAGAAAAACAAGAACAACTTCCTCTTTATTTCTTGGCATTAACAAAACAGGACAAACTAACAGCAAGGAAAGTACTGCAGGCCTTGGGCTTCATGGCCTCCTGCATAATCCTGGTTCCCCATGCCAGACTACATATGAGAAAGCTACAGTGGTACCTAAAGAATTTATGGTCTCAACACAGGCACAGCTTAGAAACCAAAATACCACTAATCCCATGCCTGAAACAAGACTTCCTATGGTGGGCTCAGGCATGCCAGTCAAATCCAGGCTTGTCCTTCCACAACATTCAAACAAGCCAAACCATCACAACAGACGCCTCAGACCTCGGTTGGGGGGCCCACATGCAGGACCACTGCATTCAAGGCTTATGGACTCCAGATCAGCTGCACCTGCACATAAATCAAAAAGAAATGCTGGCAGTAAAACTAGCAATCCAGAATTTCAGACCATTCCTCAAAGAAGGTCAATTGATGATAAGGACAGACAACACCACAGTCATGTGGTACATCAACAAACAGGGAGGCACGCATTCATACCCCCTATGCGAATGGCTCTGGACCTATGGAATATGGCTCTGAGCTACAACATTCAGTTACAGGCAATATTTGTGCCAGGAAAAGAAAACATCCTAGCAGACATGTTAAGCAGAACAACCTTGGATGCTCACGAATGGATGCTACACCCGGACATCTTCAAGACCATCACAAAGAAATGGGGGACACCACAAATAGACCTATTCGCATCCCCACTCAATCACCAGCTCAAGAAATTCTGCACCAGGATATACCACCCACTTGCTTGGAAGGTGGACTCTCTATCCTTCAGTTGGAAAGGCCTGACAGCATACGCATTTCCACCTCTTCCTTTGATGCACAAGGTACTCCTGAAAATCAAAGAGGAGCGTCCGAGGATAATTCTGATAGCTCCAAATTGGCCAAGCCAACATTGGTATCCATTACTGAGGACCATGTCTCGAGGGGAAACGTGGACACTACCCCTGATCCCTTTGCTGTTAACTCAGAACAACTACAACATCCTACATCCCAACCTGAAAACTCTGCAACTAACTGCCTGGAACATTGCATAACAGCAACTAACCAAGATTTATCTCAAAGGGTTAAAGACATTATTCTTGAGGCCCGCAGACCTTCAACAAGAAGGAACCATGCAGGAAAATGGAAAAGGTTTGTCCTTTGGAGTACTGAAAGAGGGAAAGATGTGTCAAAGGTAGATATTGCCAACATCCTGGAGTATTTGGCAGAGCTTCTCCATACAGGCCTGTCCTACTCCTCCATCAAGATACATGCATCAGCTATTTCTGCAGAATACAGCTTCGATCCCCCTGTTTTCTCACATCCGCTGCTCAGACAGTTCCTGAGAGGAATCAAGAATGTAAAACCTCCTAGGAAACAACCATTACCAGCATGGGACTTGAACTTTGTGCTAGAAAAATTGACACTCCCTCCATTCGAACCAGCAGCAACAGCAGATCTTCAACACCTATCCTGGAAAACTGCTTTCCTACTGGCAATTACTTCAGCAAGAAGGGTTTCAGAACTACAGGCCTTAATGGCAGTACAACCCTTCTTAATCTTCCATCAAGATAGAGTATCCATGAGAACTAATCCTACATTCATGCCTAAGGTGATATCCAGAGTGTCTCTAAACCAGGCAATCCACCTACCTACCTTCTTTCCCAATCCACAGAACAGGGGGGAAAGACTCTTGCATACCTTGGATGTACATAGACAGTTGCGCTACTACCTGGACAGAACCAAGGGTAATAGAAAAACAGACCAGCTTTTAGTAGCTTATGCAACAGGAAGGGAAGGAAAAGCAATTTCCAAACAAACAATTTCCAAGTGGATAGGAAATTGCATAAGATTCTGTTACTCCTACCATGGAAAGCAAATTCCACAGAACATAAGGCCTCACTCTACAAGGGCTACTGCCACTACCACAGCTTTCTTACGAGGAGTGGCTACCAAGGACATTATTGAGGCTGCTACTTGGACCTCCGTTCATACATTTGCCAAGCATTATAACTTACCTCTATACTCTAGATCCCGAGCAGGGTTTGCCACTGCTGTTTTGCAAGGGATCCTAACTACACCATAATCCTTCTTCCTCCTCCCCTAGTTTGGCTATGGTATTCTACCCATTTGTAAGGACTGCAGATGCATCCTTGAAGGACATAGTACAGTTTTGTACCTACCATAAATGTAGATGTCCGAACAGGATAGCATCTGCAGTCAGGATTACCCACCCTCCTTCCCCTCTGTGGTACTCCTAGGGTATTTGCCCTCCTTATAGCTAGCTAGGGGGGGATATCTTATGGTGTATTTGTTTGTATATATGTACATACATGCTTAATTTTTGTTTGCCTTCTATTTTTATTGGAAACATTGGCATTTACCCAAAATTTAGTGTTCCAAGAGGGCAACTGGCATCTGGGGCAAGAAACACTGAGGAAAATGGCGTCGGCTGATGCCTTTATACCCGAAGACCAGCAGAGATGACGTCGGGTGAGTGCGACACCAGCCGAGGCCAGACCCAGACTTTGGAATCCGGCCGACCGAAGGGCTGCCTGACGACAGGACAACCCATTTGTAAGGACTGCAGATGCTATCCTGTTCGGACATCTACATTTATGGTAGGTACAAAACTGTACTTTATTAGAAGGCATGCTTGGTTAAAGGAACAGAATCTGCCTGATCATGTTAAAGCAAAATTACTAGATGCGCCTTTTCAACATGGTACTTTGTCTGGCACTAAAGCAGAACAGGTGTTGAAGAAAATGGAGGATAAAGCCAAATACATGCAGACAGTCAAGGATTTCTTACAGGTACAGCCACTCAGGTTTAGCAGAAACTGGCTCTCAAAAAAATTGGTCCTTTGCAGTATCAGACAGGCCGCAAAGAGGCAGATACAGGCGTCCCAGAGGCAGATCTCAACCCCAAGGCACATAAAGGCCGAAACAATGAGGTGCTCCAACCTCCAAAAGTGGAGAAGACAAATCACAGCCTTACAGGAAACGGTCTCAGACTTTCCTCTACCCAGACCCAAGCACTTCTCTTTTGGCAGCCCCCTTAGGGGGAAAACTAGCACTTTTTTCATCAAATTGGCAAATGGTTACCCAAGACAAATGGGTCCTGAACATAGTGTCCCAAGGCTAAAGGTTCCACTTTCACACTCTACCAAGGTCAAAAGGTAATGCCAGACCTGCCACACAATCAATGGGCAGAGGCCCAAAAGCAAATTACAGCCCTCATGGACATGGGGGCTATTCAGCAAGTACCACAACACGAGCAGGGGCAAGGATTTTACTCCATACTTTTCCTAGTACCCCAAAAGGACAAAACCTGGAGACCAATACTGGATCTGTCTATTCTGAATACATTTCTGGAAGTTCCAAAATTCAAGATGTTGACTCTACAGCAGCTACTGCCCATGCTGGGCAAGAAGGCTTGGCTTGTAACTTTGGATCTAAAGGAGGCATGCCTGTATTTCCCAATCAGACAGTCTTGCAGAAGATTCCTCAGATTCATAGCTGGCCCAATGCATTACCAATTCTTTGCACTGCCCTTTGGCTTATCTACTGCGCCCAGGGTCTTTACAAAATACCTGGCACCAGTAATTGCGTTTTGCAGACAAAAAGGAATTCAAATATATTTCTACTTGGATGACTGCCTAATTCAAGCAGAGAACAAAGATATTCTTCTGCAGTATCTGGCATTTGTAAAAAGATTACTAATTGGCCTAGGGTACACAGTAAACGAAAAGAAATCAAAACTAGTGCCCTCTCAAGAGATAATTTTCCTGGGTGCAAGCTTAAATACAACTGCCCAGATGGCTTATCTCACGCCAGACAAACAAAAACATCTGACTACTTACTTCAAAACATTGGCAACAAAAACCCACTTATCTGCAAGGAATATCCTGTGGGCCTTGGGTTTCATGGCATCCTGCATTCTACTAATTCCATATGCCAGACTGCATATGAGGAAACTACAATGGTATCTAAAAAGTGTTTGGACTCAGCATTGCCACAGCCTGGAGACAGTAATTGCACTCATTCCCTGCCTACAACAGGAACTTCGATGGTGGTCAGAAGCCTGTCACCACAACAAGGGTCTACCATTCAGTCTACCCACAGCCAGGCAAACACTGACAACGGATGCATCAGATTATGCCTGGGGGCCCATATGGCAGGAAAATGTATTCAGGGCACATGGCCTGCAAACCAGATGCATCTTCATATCAATCAAAAAGAGATGCTAGCTGTTCAAAACGCCCTGACAGCTTTCAAGGACCTGCTTCATCCAGGACAGTTACTGATAAAGACAGACAATACTACGGTCATGTGGTACATAAACAAACAGGGAGGTACACATTCCTACCCCCTCTGCAGACAAGCAATGACCTTATGGGACACAGCATTGGCTTTCAAAGTTCACCTGCAAGCACAATTCCTGCCAGGAAAAACAAATACTCTGGCAGACAATCTAAGCAGAAACCTCATGGATCCCCACGAATGGAAACTGGATCCACAAGTCTTCAGCATGATAATAAGGAAATGGGGATGCCCAGACATAGTTCTATTTGCCTCCCCACACAACTACCAATTGCAGAGATTTTGCAGAAGGATTTATCACAAGCAAGCATGGAAATTGGACGCCCTATCCTTCAGCTGGAAAAATCTAACAGTATATGCCTTTCCTCCACTGCCTCTCCTTCCCAGGGTACTCCTAAAGGTCAGACAAGAGAAGCCAAAAATGATACTGATTGCACCAGACTGGCCACGCCAGCACTGGTACCCAATCCTAAAGAGCTTGTCTCAAGGTCCAGCATGGATATTGCCACAACCTTCTCACCTGCTGACCTAACAAAACATTCAACTCCTGCACATCCTCCTCAGGACTCTAAATCTGGCAGCATGGCAGATATTGTAGCCATTCAGAACACTCCTCTTTCAAAAGCTCTCTTGGAGGTTATCTTGGATGCCAGGAGGCCCAGTACTAGAAAATCTTATGCAGACAAATGGAAAAGATTCTGTGCTTAGAACTAGGAACAAGGCATTTGACACATCCATACCAAATATTCCTCAGATTTTACAATACTTAACTGGGATGCTGAACAAAGGCCTTTTTTTCTCATCAATTAAGATTCATGCCTCTGCCATTTCAGCCCATTACAATACGGAACCACCTCTATTTTCACATCCCTTAATAAGGCAGTACCTCAGAGGGGCCAAAAACATTAGGCCTCCAAGGAGAGCACCAATTCCAGCCTGGGACCTCAATTATGTTTTGGAAAAACTTACACTACCTCCTTTCGAGCCAGCATCAACAGCAGATATAAAATTGTTATCCTGGAAAACAGCTCTGCTCCTAGCATTAACCTCTGCAAGGCGAGTCTGTGAGTTACAAGCACTCATGGCTGTGGAACCTTTCCTCATTTTTCATCCAGACAGGGTTTCTCTGAGGACAAACCCTACATTTATGCCTAAGGTGGTGTCCAGTGTGGCCCTCAACCAAACCATTCACTTGCCTACCTTTTATCCAAATCCACATAACAAGGATGAGAAAATTCTGCATTCTTTGGACATACACAGACAGCTATGCTTCCATTTGGGCAGAACTAAAGCCTTCAGAAAAACTGAGCAACTTTTAGTGTCTTATGCTACGGCATCACAAGGAAAGGCTATCTCAAAACAGACCATTTCTAAATGGATAGGCCATTGCATCCATTTCTGTTATTCTCAACATGGCAAATCAGTGCCTAAGGGTATCAGGCCTCATTCCACCAGAGCACCAGCCACTTCAGCAGCCTTCCTCAGAGGAGTACTAACCAAAGATATCTTGGAGGCTGCAACCTGGAGTTCAGTGCATACCTTCACAAAGCACTACCACTTACCTCTATACTCTAAGTCCAGAGCAGACTTTGCCACTGCAGTCCTGCAGGGCCTCTTAGCCTCTCCTAATCCTATTTAGCCCAGCCACCCATCCTCAACTTTGGGATTCAACCCAAGAGTAATGACTGCAACAGTGAAACACGATGAACATAGTACAGTTGTGTACGTACCATAAATGTAGATGATCGAGTGTATTCACTGTTGCAGTCCAGGTTACCCACCCACCTTCCCTCTTTTTCTTCTCTGGGTCTATCTGCACTACTCTATCCTATACAACCTATTGGGTGTATTTGCTTGTAGATGAAGGAAATGTAATTTCTGTGCATGCATTTTTATTGACATATTTTTTCAGCCTACTAACTTGGGGGCACCTGACATCTGGGGCAAGAAAAACTGAAGAAAATGACGTCGGTTGCATCTTTTATACCCCTGGCGCACTGACGTCAGGGAAGAGGCGACAGCAACCAATGCCAGACCTAGACTTTGGAATTCTGGCTGACTGCAGATCTTCTGCCCGCAGGATAACCCAAGAGTAATGACTGCAACAGTGAATACACTCTAACATCTACATTTATGGTAGGTACCCAACTGTACTTTATTGTTCCCCTCTACTCGTCACTGATTAGATCCATTGAAGAGTACAACGCCCCTTTTGGTATGTACCTCACAAGACATTTACAACAACTGGAAAGGCTGCAGAAATACTTCACAAAGATGATTACCGGCCTCAAACAGATGCCCTATGCAGACAGTCTCAAAAAAACTCCAGCATGTTAAGTTGTCAATCTCGCCTTCATTCTTGCTGGATGGGTTTGGAGCCGAGCTTGCCATACCTACATCCTGCAGGTGTAGGGGTCCCAGGCAATAAATACAAGAAGTGTGACCGTCTGTCAGAGACATCTTCTGACAGCACGAGTCACACTTCTTGAAACCTGAGACCCTAGTGTCTTTAGACATGTTTGAGCCCTAACACACACACACACCAGTCAGTCCAAAAAATTGACACTGACTAAATAAAAACTAAGTACAGTGAAAACAACAACACACACACCTAAACAAATCCTGACAGGAACTGTGTGGGAGGGTAAGGCCTAAGGCCTGAAAACACAGAAAATAAGGATAAGGGGACGGGAAGGTAACGGGAATGGAGCTAAGTGAATAGGGTAAACTAAAAACTATAAAGAGTAAAAATTTAGGGTACTGGGATATCTAATTTTCTCAAAAAGAGTAATGAAATTCACTTACCAGGAGCTGGTAAAAAAGATGACCTCATTAGCGAAGCGGCAAACGAGATCTGGGTAATCACCGCCTTGCATCATGGGATATGGGGCTGCCTCGAGCTGGTAAAAGTGACTCTCGAGCTTAGCAAGTGCCGAGTTGGAGCCGAGGATCGGCTCCGAACCCATCCAGCAAGAAAAAGCGAGAGAAGACAACTAACATGGAACGTTATGGTAGGTACATAACTTCTAATTTACTCTGTCGCATATCGCCTACTCAGAGGCGATCTCTGCCTAACTTATAAAGCTATGTCAAACCCAGAGCTGTTGGACATGTTCCACTTAAAGAAATCCCAATCCCTCCGAGCTACACACTCTAGGGACCTAAACCTTGTCACCACAATAAACAGAAAATGCTGGAGGGATAGATTCCTTTCCCAGAGACTTCCCATACTCTGGAACAAACTACCTGTCTACATGAAACAAAGCTCTTCATTAGTACTCTTCAAGAAAATTCTTGATGATTGGATGGGAAATAGGAAATTCATCCCGGGGATCACCTCTGTGGCTCTGCTCATTAGGGGCACAGGAAAATAATTTTCTTGGGTGGTGAAAGCCAGGGTACTTTTTTGGCTAGGCTTGTATAGGCCCTAGGGCCAATAGACTAGTACCTACCTCTGAACCTATACGGTAAAAAAACAGCTATAATGGGCTGGCAGTTTCCCATCATTTCTCTGGCCAGCCTGATTGACATGGACATCCTGAGGCAATGTAGTAATTGCCTCTTGTATACTGACAATCACTTACTCATCAAACAAACAAATACCTTATGTGAGAGATGCAATTACGCTGTGAAATTTGAGACAGTTCTCTCACATAAACTGGGTATCAAACAGTTTGTCAGCAGACACACTTCCTCTCACACAAAATAATTTCACAACATACAAACCCACATATGTGGATGTACTCACTAGAAGCCTACCAAGAGATCAGAGACCACCCAAATGTAACCCACTTTGCACACACGGCTATGCAAATAGTAACCTCTACACATAACACATGCACCAGTGTCTCAGCAAATAAGCCCCTATGACAAAACACTTCAAAATTTAATGTCTTAGTCATAGGTGACTCCATAGTGAGAGACGTCCCCCTCACGGCGCTGGCCAAAGAGAAGGTCACAGTCAGCTGCCAGTCAGGTGCCAGGCTTCATCAAATCACGCATGCACTCAAGTTATTCAACAAGTACGTTATGACGGTTATAGTCCATGTTGGGGTAAATGGCTTGAGAAGTACCTCTCTGGACTGTATGAAAAGAGAGATGACTGAACTGTCAGATTGTGTCCTAAGCAGGTGTGATTCTGGCCCTAAGCAGCATTCTACCTCCAACCTGGAGAATGCCACAATATAAACAAAAAAATGATCCACTTCAGCAGTTGGTATAGCCTCTGTTGTCTGTCAGGGGAGGGTCCAGTATCTGTTAACCTGGGTGGTTATGGTTGACAGGCGAGACTGCTTTGCTAGAGATTATCTGCATTTGTCTGCTCTAGGCTTTCAGATACTGGCAAAGGAGCTGGTCTCCCCCATAGTGCCTTTTTAGTCAATGTCAAAACAACAATTTCCAGTTTAACAAAATCCACTTGAGACAAACAAAAGGTTTTGCTGCTTATTGCTAGTAGTCTGAATGCGAAGTTGCACTCCCTGGAGGTCATTTCAAGCCTAGCCATTTCATGTTAATGTAATACCACAGAAATGTTGGTTAATACCCAAGATTGCTTTTATTTTTATTTTTTTACTCAAGATTGCTTTTAGTAATGGTTGCCATTATCCAGGAGGGTTGTGGGTACTATTGCGTGTAAGAAGTTATGGTGCCCCATCCACTCGTCCAGGTCCCTTTTGAACAGTGTCATAGAGGTGCTCTTTCACATAAATAGGTAGCTTATTCCAAAGATGCGGCAGTTGCTGGGAGATAAATCTGTTCCTCCAGCATGTCCTGTTTAAGTTGCAGGCCATATCTGGGTCCCTGGAATGAGTTTCTCTAGTTCTGTTTTGATTTATGGATATGCAGCAAGTTCGTTAGGTTTGGGTCTAAGATTGCTGTGTAAACCAAGCATAAGTCTCCCCTGCAAAGTCTATATGATAGAGTAAATTGTCGGGGCCTTTAGTCAGTCTGTGCAAGGCACAAGCTAGAGTCCCTTGATGATCTTTGTTAGAAATCTCTGAGGTGTCTCCAATTGCTGCAGGTGCTTTGTAAACTACATACCGAATGGGGCATTATACTTAGTTATGGGACAGATTAGTGCTGAGTATGGAGGGGTTATAACCTCTGTTACTTTTGAGGCGATGCCTTTACTAATAAAGTGTGCTACATAAAAAGCCTTTCTTATTAAATTGGACACATGGTGGTCGAAGTTAAGGTTGCTGTCAACCTGTGAACCCAAGTCCCTTACCATGTCATGGGTACTTTAGGGTATTGTTGTTGATTTGATAGTGTGAAGGCACATTTTGTGCTGAAGGGAATGATGATGCTTTCTTTGCATTCGGTTTGAGACCATGACTAAAACACCAGTTGTCGGTCTACGCAAGACTCTCCTAGAGTATATTGACATCATTTGGAGATTCAATAATTGCACCCAGTTTGCACTTGTCTGCAAACTTGGTGAGCCACAGCCCCCCCTTAGTTTTGACCTGCATTTCTGAAGTATAAACCAAACAATAGGGAGACCCAGCACTGACCCTGTGGCACCCTACTGGTAACAGGTGTGACGGTTGATGTGGAGTCGCCCACTTTCATAGTGTATGTCCGGTTTGTGAGCCAGTTAGCAACCCATCTTACAACAAAGGGGTATACATTCAACTTGCTGAGTTTAACGGTAATATCCAAGTGTGGGATTGTGTCAAAAGCCTTTGCCAAGTTGATGTATGCTCTGTGAACAGATTTGCCCTCTTCAATGGCCCTGGTCACATTTTAGAAAAAATTCACAAGATTTAACAGGCAGGATCTGCACTTGATGAAGCTGAATTAGGTAGGATCCAGGGTTTAGAGGTCTCCTATGTCTTTATTTATAGGTTCATAGGTTAGTACTAGGCTAATTGCCCTTATGGGCCATTTTAAGCCTAGCCAATTACCCCCTGTGAGAATCAAACCCCATACCTTGTGTCTGTAAGGCAAACACCTTACCATTATGCCAGCCTTATGAGGTCCATCGTGATAACATTCCATGGCCTTACAGATGAGGCTGGTCAGGTTTATGGCTCTGTAATTCCCCTGGTCAGATGTTCTTCGTGTTTCACTGTTGCAGTCATTACATTTGGGTTATCTGCTTGCACTAGCCCTCAGTCGGCCTGATTAACAAAGTTTTGGGTCGTACGTCTGTTGCTGTCTCTTCTTCCGTGACGTCATGTCGTCAGGGGTATAAAACATGCTGCCGATGCCATTACATCAGTCTTTCTTGCCGTGCGGTGCCCAAAGCAGAAGCATTTCGCAAGTGCTGGTCGGCCGACTCCTGAAATTTTCATTTTCGAGTTTCAGAACCGAAGTATTCAACTAAAGCTAAGTACCCCATTGTGGAAACTTTTTCTTGCTCCTTACCGATGTCAACAAAAGTTAATAATTGCATTTCTTGTGGAAAGGAAATACCTCACAAAGATTTTCATTCGTACTGTATTCCTTGCCTAGGCCCTGACCACGACGTACCTTGCTGTCGGTTTTGTGCCTTATTTAATCAATGCACTATCCATCGTCTGTATATTTTCGCCTCACCATACACCTCTGCAACCTTAGCTATCAGAGCACTCAACTGTCAGTTCCATGTGCTAAAATATCAACAGCACACTTTGGAACTATTAAAACAAAAGATTTCTACCTTTCCTGACTGTGCCAATTTGAAGGAGTTAGCAGACTTAGTGCACTCGACTTGTCAAGTGGCAAAACACTCTTTGCACTGTGGATATGATGCACTAGAAGCCTCAAGCAGGGCAGCAGTGTCAGAATCTATCATTAGGAGACATGCAAGGTTGAAGGAACAGCCTCTCCCTGATCATGTCAAGTCTAAATTAATTGATGCGCCCTTGGATAAGGAGCGCATGTTTGGAGTAAAAGCAGAAGAGGTGCTTAAAAAGATGAAGACAAAGCAAAATCTATGCAAACAGTAAAAGATTTCTTTCAGGTTCAACCTCCCAGGTTCAGCAGGAATTTCCCCTCTAAGCACTGGTCATTGCCAACACCTAGTAGACTGGAGCAAGGAAAGCCCCGCAGGGACAGACCACCCAGGCCTTTATCCCAGGGACAGTAGAGAACCAAACATTGGCCCACTTCTTCCCCAAAGGCAGGGAGGTCTAAGCCATCCTTCTATGGCAAAAAAACTCTCAGCGACCCCCCCCCCACCCCGCGCCTGCCCTTTTTTTACTCACCAAAACCTAGGAGGAAGGCTCTCGCTCTGCAAAGAAAATTGGCTTTCTGTAACAAAAGACCAATGGATCTTAAAGATAATTTTTCAGGGATACAAATTTTCTTTCAACGAGCTCCCAGTTCCAAGAGAGTATCCAGACTTGCCTCCAAATCACTGTGCAGAGGCATTGAAACAAGTCCAAACTCTCATATCACAGGGGGCAGTAGAACCTGTTCCCGCAGATCAAACAG
This sequence comes from Protopterus annectens, assembly GCF_019279795.1. Classification (NCBI taxonomy): domain Eukaryota; kingdom Metazoa; phylum Chordata; order Ceratodontiformes; family Protopteridae; genus Protopterus; species Protopterus annectens. The sequence continues at coordinate 1,719,478,962 of NC_056729.1, read as the reverse complement.
GCAAAGGCTTTTATTGCAGACTATTCCTCATTCCCAGAAAAGAGGGCACTTGGCGCCCCATCCTGGATTTATCCATTTTGAACACCTCCCTTGTGGTCCCCAAATTCAAAATGCTAACTTTGCAGCAGCTGCTGCCTATGCTGACAAAAAAATGTGACCCAAGAACTAAAAGATGCCTACCTCCCACCCCCATAAGGGAATCCTGCAGGAAATTCCTACGCTTTAGGACAGGCTCTCACAATGCTTTCAGTTCTCTGCGCTACCCTTTGCTTGTCTACTGCTCCCAGGGTATTCACCAAATGCTTAGCCCGGCCATAGCATTTTGCAGACAGAGAAATATTCAGATTTACCCTTATATGGATGACTGCCTCATTCCGGCAGAGCGCAAAGAAAAGCTGCTCGAGGACCTCATCTTTGTCAAAACCCTCCTAACTTCCTTAGGGTTCACCATCAACAAAAATAAATCAAAGCTGACACCCTCTAGGAGGATCAATTTCCTGGGAGCACTGCTGGACACAGCATCCCAAATGGCCTTCCTATTCCCAGAAAAGCAGAACTTCTCGCCTCTCTACTTTACCCAGCTGGCTTCTAGAAGTCTCCTTGCAGCAAAGAAGTTCCTGCAAGCCTTTGGGGTACATGGCATCTTGCACACTTTACTTATTCCTCTGGCCAGGCTTCACATGAGAACTGCAGTGATATCTAAAGAACCTTTTGTCTCCGGGCTGTCATCCTCTAGAGAACCTCTCTCCCTCTGATCCCTTGTATAAGGGCTGAGGTTCTCTGGTGGGCAGGGGCCTGTGCCAAGAACAAGGGCCTTCCCTTTTTCTGCTGCCCTACCGGGCAGACCATCACCACCGATGCCTCAGACTTTGCTTGTGGTGCTCACCTGTCAGGCAGGTGCACCCAAGGCCTTTGGGATGCCCAGCACCTTCCCTTACACATCAACCAGGAGGAAATTATGGCAGTACAAAAGGCTCTGATATCCTTCAAACCCCACCTCAGGCCAGGGGGTTCTCTTTATCAAAACAGACACCACCATGGTAGTGTGGTACATCAGCAAACAGGAAGGGACCCACTCTTACCCTCCATGTAGCCTAGCCATGAACCTCTGGCTTGACTACCTCTTCCATGGGATTGATCCTAATAGCCCAATACCTACCAGGGATCAACAACTCCCTGGCAGACCACTTAAACAGAAACTTACTGGACCCCCATGAATGGCAGCTCCACAGAAAAATCATTTTGCAAGTCACTCAGGAGTGGGGAACTCCAGAGGTGGATCTCTTTGCTTTACACCTCAACCACCAGTTAAAAAAAATGCTGTACCAGGGAGCATCACCGCCTAGCATGGAAGGTGGATGGCTTGACCTTCCCCTGGAACTCCCTCTTTGTGTACACATTCCCTTCTCTGGCTCTTATTCCCAAGGTACTGATCAAGATAAGGGAGGAGAGACCAAAGGCCATCCTCATTGCTGCAGACTGGCCCAGGTAGCATTGGTACCCCATACTGCGCAGCTTGACATCACAGCCTTCCAGGCAGCTTCCCCTGATCTCAGACCTCTTGATTCAGGCAAGGGTTGGGGGATGCTGCAACCCCGACTTGCAGACTATCAAACTGTCAGCATGGCTTATACTCTAAAAGCAAACCAGGGGCCCCATTAAACAAACAGGTCCTAGACATTATCACAGAGGCCATAAGGCTCAGCACCAGAAAATCTTATGCAGGAAAATGGAAAAGATTCTGCTCCTGGAGCCAGTCCAGAGGGGGCAGCTCCTCACAACCTTACATCCCTCTTATCCTGGACTATCTAGCAGAGTTACTAAATAGTGTTCTCTCCTTCTCTTTTATTAAAATCCATGCCTCAGCCATTTCAGCTTATTTCAATACAGATCCATCCCTGTTCTCGCATCCTTTGATTAAACAATTCCTTAGAGGGGCTTTGAATATCAGACCTCCCAGAAGGCCACCCACGTCAGCCTGCAACCTGGATTATGTTTTGGAAAAACTAACCTTACCCTTCAAACCTGCTGCTTCAGCACAACTGAAATACCTTTTTTGGAAGACTGCTTTCCTACTAGCTATCACCTCAGCCAGAAGGGTTTCAGAACTTGGCATTGATGGCCATTGAGCCCTTCTTCATTTTCCATGCAGAGTCTCCGAGGACTAATCCCTCCTTTATTCCGAAGGTGGTATCTAATGTGACTCTAAACCAGGCCATACATCTACCCACTTTCATTCCTAACCGTCAAAACAAGGGGGAAAGAATTCTGCACTCACTAGACATGCACAGACAGCTCAGATATTACCTAGACCGTACCAAAGCCTTCAGGAAAACAGACCAACTTCTTGTCAGCTTTACCCCAGGGGCAGAGGGGAAGCTCATTTCCAAGCAAACCATCTCCAAATAGATATCACACTGCATCCATTTCTGCTACAAATTTCATGAGAAACCACCCCCCAGGTCTATTCGTACCCATTCCACTAGGGCAACCTCCATTTCCACAACATTCCTGAGAGGTGTTCCCACCAGGGACGACATGAAAGCTGCCACCTGGACTTTTGTCCATACCTTTACAAAGCATTACCACCTATCTCTTTTCTCTAAAGCTAGGGCAGGGTTTGCCAATGCAGTTCTGCAGGGCACGCTGATCCAGGCCTAGGTCTCTTAATAATTCTACCTCCCCTCTCCTCAGCTTTGGGAATCCTCCCACAGCAGATGATGACTGCAACAGTGAAACATGAAGAACATTGTACAGTTGTGTACACTTACCATAAATGTAGATGTTCGAGTGGATTCACTGTTGCAGTCCTGGCTTCCCTCCCTCCTTCCCCCCTTATATCCTCTTTCCCTAGGGAGACATAAGCTTCTTACAGTGGCTTTTATCCACCAGGACCACCTTACCATATTTCCTGGGACTTCTGACTGGTTAGGGCAAGAAACACTGATGTAATGGCATCGACTGCCTTGCTTTATAGTACTGACGACCAGATGTCAGTCAACAAGCGACAGCAGTCAACACAGAAAACACTGACTCTGGCATTCGGACCGGCCGAGGGCTGTCACAGGAGGGGGAACACGCAGATGATGACTGCAACAGTGAATACACTTGAACATCTACATTTATGGTAAGTGTGCACAACTGTACTTTCCTCAGATATGTAGGGTGAGGGGCAGTTTTTGTGGCAAGTTTTGTGATAGATTTGGAAGGGAATAGGCACTTTCTCTCTGCTAGCCGGTTTTCTGTCTCTGTGGGGACAGTGTGTGTGATACCGTTGGTCACTAGTTCTGCACATGTTTGGGTCCTACCTTTTAGGCTGTGTGCATAGCTGCAAAGGGCCTTCTGGTTATCTTTGGCTGTACTAGCTAAGTTTTTCTTGGACACCATTAGAGGATTGGACAGGTTGTCTTATTTGTCTGTTGAGGCTGAGGGGTACATTTCCATTGTTGGAGTCTCGCCTTTGTTTTTATGGACAGCAAATTTTTGCATTTATTGTAGAGTTTGTTGATGCTGAAAGTCCTCCATGGTGGCTTGTTTTTACTTGGGCCTCTGGCTTTGATTCTTTCTGCTACCGCTGGGTCTATACACTTATGCAAGTGATTGTACAGAGCATTAGTGTAAGCTTCATAGGTTCATAGAGCCATTTAAGCCTAGCCAATTATCCCGTGTAAGACTCAAACCCTGCACCTTGTGTTTGTAAGGCAAACACCTTAACCATTAGGCCACCCTCCCACCCTTTGTGCTTTGCTGTAGATACCACTTCCAGCTGGAGGTGGGGCTTGGAATGCATTTATACCTTCACCTGTGAGGGTATAATTTGTCTTGGTGAAGTTTTTTAGTGTGATTTCACTCTGAGGTCTGGTGTTACTGTCTGCTTGAAGGTGACTTATTTCTGGTCAGATTTAACTAATGAGGGTCTGATAGTTGCAGTAGTGCATCTGTTTCACATGCTAGTGAGAACCAGATCTAGTCTTTTTGTTCCTCTTGTCGGGGTGTGAACAATTTGCTCCAGGGCATTTGAGTTAGCAAAGTGAAGGAACTTTTGCGCTAGCAGGTTAGGGCTAGCATAGGATGTTCTTCGTGTTTCGCTGTTGCAGTCATCACATTTGGGTTATCCTTGCCAGGGTAACCTTTGGCCTGCCCAAATACCAGAGACATAGTATTTCTGCAACAGTTGCTGTCAGTTGAGGACTGACGTCAGGTCATCAGTGGTATAAAATAAAGCAGCTGATGCCATTACATCAGTATTTCTTGCTGTGGAGCCCGAAGCAGAAGCAGTTCGCATGAGTGCCGGTCGGCCGTTACCTGAGTTTCATTTCCGAATTGAAGTTGAAGTCTCCTAAAGCTAAGTACCCTGTTGGGGATCCTTTTTCTTGCACTAACCGATGTCATTGTCTCACCTGTGGAAAGCAAATACCACACCGAGACTTCCAGTCTCACTGCGCCACTTTGTCTAGGCCCAGACCAAGACGTCCCCCAATGTTCTTCATGTTTCACTGTTGCAGTCATCACATTAGAGTTATCCCTGCCAGGGTAGCCCTCGTCCGGCCTGAATACCAGAGGCTTAGGATTTCTGCGTCTGTTGCTGTCGCTTCAGGACTAACCTCAGGTCATCAGTAGTATAGAGTAAGACAGCTGACGCCATTACATCAGTCTTTCTTGCAGAGGAGCCCAAAGCAGAAGCAGTTTGCACAAGTGCCAGTCAGCTGCTTCCCGAGTTTCGTCTTCTGAACTGAAGCTGAAGTCTTTTAACGCTAAGTACCCCGTTGGGGATCCTTTTTTCTTCCACTAACCGATGTCAGAAAAAGTTAACAATTGTCTCGCCTGTGGAAAGGAAATACCACACCGAGACTTTCATTCTTATTGCGTCACTTGCTTAGGCCCAGACCATGACGTTCCTCGCTGTCGCTTTTTTGCTTTAATACCAGAACTGTACGTCGTCTGGCCCTTGTAGCTAGATATTTTCACTTACAGTCCTCGAATTCCGATATGGCTTAGGTAAACCATCTGACAGCAGATCTTCCGAAAAAAACATAAGGATAAAGACAGAGACCACACAGGTCCAAACCTACCGACGACACTTCCGTTAAGCCAGTCATCAGTTCCCCGGTCCTGTGGATTCGCAGGCCGCTACGAGACCCTTTCAGAGTCCGGCATGCTGCAAAACTCATCTTCCACTAAGGATCCTGCGGTTGTCTCACCCTTGGATGGGTCTGGAGCCGCTGAGCAGGCATCTGCATCTGAGGAAGTACTTTGCACTACTGATTCTCGACAAAAATTGACTACTTTCGCGTCTACCGTTGTTTCAAAAACTGAGCTCTTAGCAAAGGGCAATACTTTCTTGTCTTCTAAGAGAGCTGATTTGGCTAAATCATTAAAAGACTAATCTACGTGAGAAAACTTAAGTTGTCTCATTTATTTACTGATAACAATATTATGCAGACTAGTGCGTTACATGTGTATGGTACATTTTGTCCAACGTTGCACCCTACATTGCTATTGTTTGAGCAAGTGTGTGAATTGGATTTAAGGAATTGTTTAACAAATAATTACAGAAATAGTAATGCTGTACTTAATATCAGTAAGGAACAACGTAACTTATTGGAATTACTTCAATACGCACCTGTATGAGTCATGACACCAGATAAGGGGGGAGGCCTCGGACAACATCCAACATATCAGGAAGTGTCCAGAAATGAACTTAATCAGGCAATTAATAAAATAAGGTTACACCTCAATGATATCTTTATAGAAGTGAGGATCCCTCTCAATCTTTTTAACTACTTGAGTATGCCAGTGCCTAGGATCTCGATTTTGTGTGGGATCCCTAAGATTCACAAGAATGTGTATGACTACCCAATGAGACCTCTAGTGGAAGCTAGAGGTAGTCTAACATATCCTTGGGCAAAATGGGTTGACCAAGTACTTTACAAATGTGTTTTTCCTGTACTACATATTTTTTAAGATTCGTGGTCATTCTTGGCACAAATCAACACTTGAATTTTTTTAACAGTTGACGTCAGAGACCTTTATTCATCAATACCTCATGTTGAAGGGATTGAATGGACTAGTTATATGCTCCTTTTAAGGGGGGGGGCCCTTTAGACGAAGTAGCCCTTATCGAAGAGATGTTGGACATTATTTTGTTCAACAATTGCGTTACTTTTAACAAGTATTTTATATAAAAAATAGGTGTAGCAATTGGCTCCCCATGTGGGGCCAGCTACGCCAACCTTGTCATGGCCTTTTGGGAGCGTAAATTTATATTTAACAAACAAGATATTTGTAGACAACTTTATTTTTATACCCGCTTCCTGGATGATGTCTTCATAATTTTTGATGGTGACAAGAGGAGGGCTGATGACTTGGTGTCACACTTCAATAGTACTACAGAATTTTTGTCATTCACACATACTTTTGACACCCATAGGGTGGCTTACCTGGATGTAGATCTTACCAAAGATTTGGACAATAAATGCTATATAGCCAAAATCTTTAGAAAAGCAACTTACTCAAATTCCTTCCTACATTTCAGTAGTAGCCACCCTTGGTATCAAAAGAAATCTGTAGTTCATAGGTTCATAGGTAGGTACTAGGATATTGGCCCTGGGGCCTATACAAGCCCAGCCAAAAAGGTACCCTGGCTTTCGCCACCCAAGAAAATTATTTTCCTGTGCCACTGTCGAGCAGAGCCACAGAGATGATCCCCGGGGTGAATAGTAAAAGGGCAACTAGTCAGGGCGGCCCGCATGGTTTCACAGAATGATGGCTTTCTAAGTGAATGTGATACTTTGAAGGAGATGTTCCTAAAGAGGAGTTACCTGAGTTCTTTCATCAATGCTATACAGCAGGAAGTTCAGAACAAAAGAGAACAAGTTTTTTACAAGCCAGTTTTGAGTGTCATGTACAACAGGAATGAATAACTATGGATTATAGATAGTAGTGACACTAGTTACATGGTTAGTATGATTACCCCCTTTAGTAGCGGATGCCCGAGAGATTCTGTCTATTTTGAGGAAGAACTGGGAAGTTATTAGGAGAGGCCCTGAACTAGCCTGTAGATTTCAGAACTTCCCCCGTATTACATACAAGAGGGGCTTTAATTTGAAAAACATTTTAGAAGTAAAAAAGATGGTACCTAACTCAAGGAGGGGAATGTCAAAATGTTTCATGTGTAATTTTTTGTCGACACAGGGAGAGACTTTACTATCAAGAATACTACCTACAAAACTAAATTTAAATTTCACTGCCAATCCAAATCAGTTGTCTATATGGCACAATGCCAAAAGTGTCACACGTTCTACATCGGAAAAAGCAATCGTAGATTAACAGAACGCATGTATGAGCACTTATACCATATGGGAAACCGCAGTACAGAAAATGATCTAGCTAGGCATGTTCTTGCAAACCCCAACCATAGATTTAAGTTCAGAGCTATTGACTCTGTGCTACAAGATGGCCGTGGGGGACCAGACTCATTACTTTTGGAGCGCCTTGAACTGTGCTGGCAACTCCGAACTGGAACTTGTTTCTCTCCAGGACTTAATGAAGTGTATTCTTTATTATGTATTCTTAAATTTAAAAGTTTGAAAAGATAAATTAGTATACCCATACCCACATTAGAGTGTTTGGGGATACATGTAAATAAATACATAAAACATATCAAAAATATTTTCAAAATTTATTGTGGTATGGACATATATATATATATATTACATACATTTATACATTTATACATTTGTTATATATACAGTTATGTGTATGTATATATATATATATATATATATATATATATATATATATACACACACACACACACACACACACACACACATACACAAATATATATATATATTTTTTTTTTTATTTATTTTTATTTCTATTTTATTCTACTTACTTTTTAGAAAATGTAGTTTGGATGTGTTCAATACAATGTGAAGACATTATTTGTTAACCATTTTATATGTTATATTCTTGAATTTTCACGTGTATAACTTATGATAGGGTAATTTTAGTGAATGGTTTCGACTGGGTGGAATGTAAAAGGGCAATATTATCGAGTCCCATTAAAGTTTAGAATTATACTTCTTCATTTTGATGTATTCCAGTTGACTAATTGAAAGTTGCAAATCATGTGGCTAATCATTGTATATTTAATTCTGAGTGTAACGTGCTTGTTTTAACTGAAGAAGTCCTACCAGTGAGTAGGACGAAAAGCGCTTAATTAAATTTTGTATGCTGTGGTGTACCTCGTGGTCTTATTTTTCATTTGGTCTTATTTTCTCAAGTTCTTTTGAAGACTACCGAGTTTCTAAGGCCCAGGGTACGAACCACACCCAAGAAGCTGATGACTCAATCTCAGGCATCTGCTTCCTTGCCTTAGTCTCAGATGCTTAAAATGGCAGAAGACCTTATCATGCTGATCAGGGGAAGCCAAGCTACCCCTTCCAAAGGAAAAGAGATCTGTCCCCAGTAGTTTTGTCTGAACAGGAGTCTGGCTACTCTCCTGCATCTGAATATGAATACATGCAAAACCCCTCCCTGCTTATAAGGATTCTGATGCAGTGGATTCCATTCCTTCAGCCTCCCCACCCGAGGATGTTTCCTTTGGGGAAACCCTTCAAACTTTAAGGGAGCATTTTCATTGGGAATGTCAGGACTACCCTCTGTCTAAAAAGAGACTCAGAGAATTCTTGGATGTTCCACAGCACAGACACCTGGCCATTCCGCCAGTCCTGGATGTTGTGGACGATGTTTTCCTGGAATCCAGTTTGACTCCTGACACCCTCCCTCCTGCACCCAGAAAACCTGACAGGTATTAGAGTCCCTGACTTTCACAAATTTCTTTTCAAAAACCCTACTGCTGACTCTGAGGTAATTTCTCAAGGGCCTAAAGGAATTAAAGCAACCTCTGCTATGAATCCCACCCCCTCAGATAGGGATTCCTGAGCACTAGACCGGAGGGGGGGGGGTAAAAAAGTATACACCTCTGCTACTGTTATCAGAGCACTAAATTGCCAGTTCCATATGCTAAAATTTCTGCAACATACCATGGAAGTGATTTGTGACAGACGGGTATCCGTAAGAGTGAAAGGGAAGGTCTACAAGAGTGTAGTGAGACCAGCTATGTTATATGGGTTGGAGACAGTGGCATTGACAAAAAGGCAGGAGTCAGAGCTGGATGTGGCAGAGTTAAAGATGTTAAGATTTGCAATCGGTGTGACTAGGATGGATAGGATTAGGAATCGGTATATTAGAGGGTCAGCTCATGTTGGACAGTTTGGAGACAAAGCAAGAGGCAGATTGCGTTGGTTTGGACATGTGCTGAGGAGGGATGATGGGTATATTGGGAAAAAGATGCTAAGGATGGAGCTGCCAGGTAAGAGGAATAGAGGAAGGCCTAAGATAAGGTTTATGGACGTGGTGAGAGAGGACATGCAGGCGGTTGGTGTGACAGAGCAAGATGCAGAGGATAGGAAGAAATGGAAAGAGATGATCCGCTGTGGCGACCCCTAACGGGAAAAGCCGAAAGAGAATGATGACCATGGAACTCCTCAAACAAAAAGTGTCTTCCTTTCCTGCTTGTGCAGAAAATAGAGTTACAAGAGTTAATGCATTCTGCAAGTCAAGTGACTAAGTGCACCTTGCACTGTGGTTTTGATACCCTAGAAGCTTCTTACAGTGCTTCATTCACCGGTTCAGTCCTTAGAAGACATGCATGGCTTAAGGAACAGCCCTTGCCAGACCATGTTAAATGAAAATTATTGGATGCGCCCTTGCACAAAGACTACTTTTTTGGCACTAAGGCCGAGGAGGTCTTAAAGATGGAAGAAAAAGTTAAATATATGCAGACAGTTGAGGATTTCCTATAGGTCCAGCCACGGAGGTTCAGCCGGCATTGCCCCTCCAAGCACTGGTCCTCTCCTGCTCCCTTCAGGTCAGTTTAACCCAGACCCCGGGGAAACAGACCTCGCAGCAGCAGCCACAGGGAATGCAGAGAGCTAAACAGTGGAATTCCTCTACTTCAAAACCAGGGAGTTCTAAGCCACCCCCTCATGGTAAGAATTCACAATGACTCTCCTCCCCCACCCCCTCCCTCCCTCTGTCCACCTTCACTTACCCCAAGGGGGAAAACTCTCCTTTCACTCAAGCACTTGGGCCACCATTACCAACGACCGCTGGGTCCTCAACATAGTGTCCCAGGGATACAGATTTTCTTTCCACACTCTTCCAACCCCAGAAGGTTTCCCAAATATAACTCCAAACCAGTAGGCAGACGTGAAAAAGCAAGTCCTTTTCTTGCTCTGTATGAGGGCAATAGAAACTGTTCTTGCAGAACAGATAGGCCAAGGTTTCTACTCCAGACTATTTCAGGTACCCAGAAAAGAGGGTACCTGACGCCCCATTCTCAATCTATCCATTCTAAACACCTTCCTGGTGGTACCAAAATTTAAAATGCTCACCCTCCAGCAACGGTTACCCATGCTCTGCAAAGATGCTTGGCTAGCCACCCTAGACCTAAGAGAGACCTACCTCCACATCCAAATCAGGGAATTGTGCAGGAAATATCTATGATGTTCTTTGTGTTTCACTGTTGCAGTCATAACTGTAGGGTGATCCTGCCGGCAGGCAGCCCGAGGTCGGCCAGAATCCCAAAGTCTGGGTCCGGCATCGGCTGTACCAGCAAGCACCCTGACGTCAGAACGCAGAGGTATAAAGCTGGCAGTCAACGCCATCTTCTCCAGTCTTTCTTGCCGTGCGGTGGAAAGCAGCTTGCAAGTCATTGGTTGGCGTTTTCAGACAACGTGCTTTGATTGTCTTCAGTCCGAAGTTTTCTACTTCTCTTCTCAAGCTAAGTACCCCGTTGTGGAAACTTTTTTCTTGCTCCTCCGATGTCAGAAAAAGTTAATAATTGTATATCATGTGGAAAACAAATACCTCATAAAGATTTCCACTCTTACTGTCTACCTTGCTTAGGCCCTGACCACGACATTTCTTGCTGTTGGTTCTGTGCCAGGTTTAATTCTCGCACTATCAAGCGTAGGTACGATTGGGCCTTGAATTATTTCGGTAGACTATTCAATTATAGGATGTCGTCGGATACTTTACTGACCACCGGAATTCAAAAGAAACACAAAGACAAGGATAGGCCTCCGAGGTCCAAACATGATATTTTGCAGCCGGAGCCAGCTTCGGGTTCGGCGGTCGTCAGTGAGGCGCTTTTGCAGCCCCTATCGTCCGCCACTTCGGAACCGATGGCTGATACGGACTCCCATGGGGAGCCTTCTAGGCCTAGTATTTCAGCTGCTGCAGGACCTTCGGACGTCGCTCCTTCAGATGGGTCCGGAACCGCTGTGCAGGTACCGGCTTCTGAGGGGGTTTTCAGGCCTTCTAATATCACTATCTCTACAAAGACAAAGGCAAAGTCAAAGACTCCTGTTAAACCAAGGGTTTCTTCTCAAGCTTCCTCGGATACAGCTCCCAAGTCCCAGAAGCAATTACTTCGGATGGCTGAAGATTTACTTACAATGATTAGGGGTTCTCACCCTCCTCCAGAAAAAAGGCCTAGACAGGATATTCCTTATGATTCATCTGATCAGGCTTCTGCGTCTTCGGTCTCTTCCTCTGACCAGGATTATTCTTTTCCTCCTTATGAGGATTCTGATGCAGGGGACTCTATTCCCTCTGCTTCTCCCCCTGAAGATTTCTCTTTTGGGGAAACCTTACATGAGATGAGGGAGCATTTTCATTGGGAAGGTCAGGATTACTCTGCTTCCAAGAAGAGACTTAGGGAATTTCTCCTTCTCCCTCAACACAGACCTTTGGCTATTCCTCCTGTACTTGACATTGTGGATGATGCTTTTTCTGAAGCTAACCTAAATCCTGATTCCTTGCTGCCTGCTCCTTCTAAGCCTGATAGATTTTACAGAGTCCCTGACTCCCATCAATTCTTATTTAAGAACCCTTCTGCTGATCCTGAAACCATTTCTCAGGGTTCTAGGGCTGCTAAGGCCGCTTCATCTAAAAATCCTATTCCCTCTGAAAAGGATTCTTGTGCCTTGGACAGGTGGGGCAAAAAGGTTTACACTTCTGCTACCCTTTCTATTAGAGCTTTAAATTGCCAATTTCACATGTTCAAGTATCAGCAATTTCTTTTGTCTGTTCTAAAGCAAAAGCTCTCTACCTTTCCTGCATGTGCAGAGGACAAGGAATTACAGGATGTATTGCATGCAACTGAACAAGTTAGCAAACATAGTTTACATTGTGGTTTTGATGCCTTAGAAGCTTCTTGCAGGGCCGCAGCCTCTGGTACTGTTATCAGGAGACATGCTTGGCTTCGTGAGCAAAATTTACCAGAACAGGTTAAGGCTAAACTGTTAGATGCCCCTTTTCAGCATGATGTTTTATTTGGATCCAAGGCTGAGGAGGTTATTAAAAAGATGGAAGAAAAAGCAAAATCTATGCAGACTGTTAAAGATTTTTTTACAAGTTCAGCCTCCTAGATTTTCTAGAAATTGGCCCTCCGAGAATTGGTCCTTTCCCACGTCTGACAGGCCTCAAAGGGGAAGATATAGACGCTCCAGAGGTCGGGGGCAGGCTCAGGCCTCTTACAGGTCCAGACAATGGACTACTTCTTCACCTAGAAGGGGAGAAGACAGACCTCAATCACAAAAGAAGCAGACCCAATGACTCTCTCCGTTGGGCTACAGGTCCTCCTTGCCTGGAAGCCCCTCTCGGAGGAAAACTTTCTCTTTTCTACCAAATTTGGACTCGTATTACCCAGGACAAATGGGTTTTAGACATGATTTTAAGAGGCTACAAATTCCACTTTCATACTCTGCCAAGGTCTTCGGGTTGGCCGGATCTGCCAAAACATCAATGGTCAGAGGCCTTAAATCAAGTGGACGCCTTATTGGCCATGAAAGCCATAGAGCCTGTTCCACTTCCAGAGATTGGAAAAGGTTTTTACTCCAGACTATTTCTGGTCCCAAGGAAAGAAAACTCATGGAGACCTATTCTGGACCTCTCTGTGTTAAATACCTTTCTGGAGATTCCAAAATTCAACATGCTTACTCTGCAACAACTTCTTCCCATGCTCTCCCAGGATGCTTGGATGGTGACATTGGACTTGAAGGAAGCCTATTTACACATTCCCATCAGACAGGAACGCAGAAAATACCTCAGATTCAAGGCAGGTTTGAGACTCTTTCAATTCTCTGTACTGCCCTTTGGCTTATCTACTGCGCCCAGAGTCTTTACCAAGTGTCTGGCTGCAGTAGTAGCTTATTGCAGACTCCAAGGAATTCAAATTTACCCCTACCTGGACGACTGCCTTATTCAGGTGGACAGTAAGGATCTTTTACTTCAACATCTGCAGTTTGTTCAGCGTCTTCTCCTTTTACTGGGATTTTCAGTGAACACAAAAAAGTCACATTTGATCCTCTCTCAACAAATGATCTTTTTGGGAGCTCTTCTAAACACAAGCCTACAAAGGGCCTTCCTTACTCCAGAAAAACAAGTACAGCTGGCATCAATTTTCAAGACCTTGGCTACTTTAACTCAGCTCACTGCAAGGAAATTCCTGCAGGCGTTGGGCTACATGGCTTCTTGCATCCTGTTGATTCCAAATGCAAGGCTTCATATGAGAAAACTTCAATGGTACCTAAAGAGTGTATGGTCTCAGCATTACTATAGCCTGGAAACAATGATACCTCTGATTCCCTGCCTCCAAAAAGAGTTCCTTTGGTGGTCCAGGGCTTGTGCTTCAAACGAAGGGAATCCCTTTCGTCTACCTCATCCTGCTCAGATCATAACCACAGACGCCTCGGATTATGCTTTGGGAGCTCATTACCTAAACCATTCCCAGCAGGGCTATTGGACAAAGAAGCATCTACCCTGGCACATCAACCTGAAGGAAATGTTGGCAGTCCAAAATGCTCTTCTAGCCTTCCAGAATCTTTTGCAACCAGGACATCATCTGATTCGCACAGACAATACCACAGTCATGTGGTACATAAACAAGCAGGGAGGCTCTCACTCATACCCCCTTTGCAGACTAGCCATGAGTTTATGGGACACAGCTCTAAATCTGAATCTGCATCTTCAAGCTCAATTCATTCCAGGAAAACAGAATCTCTTAGCAGACAGCCTAAGCAGAAATCTTTTGGATCCTCACGAATGGATGCTAGACCCCAACTTATTCAGCAGGATTACGACAGTTTGGGGTTGCCCTCGGATAGATCTGTTTGCATTCCATCTCAATCATCAGCTGCCTCTCTTTTGCACCAGGTCCTTCCACAAAACAGCTTGGAAAGTGGATGCCCTGTCTTTCAGCTGGAGGAATCTTTCGGGATACGCCTTCCCTCCTCTTCCTCTTCTGCCTCGGGTGTTACTGAAAATAAAACAGGACAAACCCAAGATTATCATTTTGATAGCTCCAAATTGGCCTCGGCAGTTTTGGTATCCAACTTTAAGACACCTGTTTTTGGAACCTCCATGGATTCTGCCTCTGTTTCCTTCTCTTCTGTCCCAGCATCAGGGTCAGATGCTACACTCTCAAATCAAGACTCTTTGCCTGGCAGCTTGGCTCCACAAGGGCCTTTGATTCCTTCTGCTTTTCCCAAACAAGTTTTGGATGTTCTCTTAGAAGCTAGGTGCCCTAGCACTAGAAAATCTTATGCTTCTAAATGGAAAAGATTTTGTATTTGGATGCGGGATCGAGGTTCAGATCCTCTTTTACCTGACATTTCTTCCATTTTACTTTACCTCTCTGACCGTTTGCTTAAAGGCCTCTCCTTTTCTTCCATTAAAATCCATGCTTCTGCAATCTCGGCTCATTTCAACACTGATCCTCCCATCTTCTCTCACCAGCTGGTGAGACAATTCTTGAGAGGGGCTAAGAATTTAAGACCTCCTAGAACTCCTCCTGTTCCTGCTTGGGATCTTAATTATGTTTTGGAGAAGCTTACTTTACCTCCCTTTGAGCCTGCTGCTGCTTCGGATATCAAGTTCTTATCCTGGAAGACAGCTATTTTATTAGCATTGACTTCTGCCAGAAGGGTGTCAGAGTTGCAAGCTCTCATGGCTGTTGAACCATACCTTATTTTCCACCAAGACAGAGTTGCCTTGAGGACCAATCCTACATTTATGCCTAAGGTGGTTTCTAAAGTGGCTTTAAATCAGACTATTCACCTTCCTACTTTCTTTCCAAATCCTCAAAACAAAGGGGAAAGGATTTTGCATTCATTGGACGTACACAGACAGCTACGGTTTTACCTGGACAGAACTAAAGATTT
This sequence comes from Protopterus annectens, assembly GCF_019279795.1. Classification (NCBI taxonomy): domain Eukaryota; kingdom Metazoa; phylum Chordata; order Ceratodontiformes; family Protopteridae; genus Protopterus; species Protopterus annectens. Next base: position 1,719,463,666 of record NC_056729.1, on the reverse strand, counting down.
CAGAAAATCTGATCAGTTGCTTATCTCTTATGCCTCCAGTTCTCTAGGCAAGGCTATCTCTAAACAAACTATTTCCAAATGGATTGCCCATGGGATAAGGTTTTGTTACTCTCACTTTGGGAAGCAGATTCCAGGTACTGTTAGAAGTCATTCTACTAGAGCAGCTGCCACTTCAGCAGCTTTTCTCAGAGGAGTTCCTACCAAGGATATTTTGGAAGCTGCCACTTGAAGTTCAGTGCATACTTTTTCTAAGCACTATAATCTCCCTTTGTATTCTAAATCTAGGGCAGGTTTTGCCTCTGCTGTCTTGCAGGGCCTTCTGGCTGCCCCTTCTTCTGCATAACCTCCTCCCTTTTCACAGCTTTGGGATTCCACCCTACAGTTATTACTGCAACAGTGAAACATGAAGAACATAGTACAGTTGTGTACACCTACCATAAATGTAGATGTTCGAGTGTCTTCACTGTTGCAGTCGGTGTTTCCCTCCCACCTATCCCCTCTTATCTTCCTCTTCTTTTGTGGTGTATTTGTGTTTCCTTTTTGGACACCTTTTGGTTATTTTGGGGGACTTCTGACATCTGGGGCAAGAATGACTGGAGAAGATGGCGTCGACTGTCAGCTTTATACCTCTGCGTTCTGACGTCAGGGTGCTTGCTGGTACAGCTGACGCCGGACCCAGAATTTGGGATTCTGGCCGATCTCGGTCTGCCTGCCGGCAGGATCACCCTACAGTTATGACTGCAACAGTGAAGACACTCGAACATCTACATTTATGGTAGGTGTACACAACTGTACTTTTCAGGGCAGGATCTCCCTGCACTTTCCGTTCACTGCACTTCCCTTTGGCTTATCTACTGCTCCCAGAGTTTTCACAAAATGTCTGGCTCCCACCATTGCCTTTTGCAGACAAAGGAATATCCAAATTTACCCATACTTAGACTGCCTAATTCAGGCAAACAGTCAGGAAAAGCTGCTCAAGCACCCGGCCTTTGTAAAGTCCATACTGACCTCCCTAGGGTATACTATCAATGAAAAGAAATCCAAACTAGTACCCACCCAAAGGATTATATTCCTGTGAGTAAGCCTGGATACAGCATTCCAGATGGCATTCCTTGCACCAGAAAAGCAAACTTACCTGACAGCCTACTTCGTTATCTGCATGGAAAATCCCGCAGGCTCTGGAGTTCATGGCACCTTGCATTCTACTCATTCTATATGCCAGACTGCATATGAAGAAACTTCAGTGGTACCTAAAAAGCCTTTGATGTCCACACTCTCAAGACCTGGAAACTCTTGTACCAGTGATACCATGCCAAAGGAAAGATTTTTATTGGTGGGCAGCAGCATGCTCCCACAACAAGGGACTATTTTTCTCACCACCCCCTGTCACCCAGACCCTCACCACAGACTCATCAAACTATGCCTGGGGTGCACACCTGGACAGCAGTTGCATACAGGGCCAATGGAGCCCACAGCAAATCCATCTGCACATCAACCAGAAAGAGATGTTAGCTGTCCAGCACACATTGACAGCTTTCAGGCCTCTTCCTTTTCCAGTGGCTCTCCTGATCAAAGCAGACACCACCACTGTGATGTGGTACATCAACAAGCAGGGAGGGACTCACTCCTACCCTCTACGCAGGCTGGCCATGATCCTTGGCACATAGCCTCTGCCATGCAGCTCCACCTGTTAGCACAATTCCTGCCAGGTTCTCTAACCTCTCTGGCAGACCACTTAAGCAGAAATCTTCTGGACCCACATGAGTGGCAGCTAGACAAAAGTACCTTTACCCTAATAACTCAGAAATGGGGCACCCCGAAAATCGACCTCTTTGCCTCCCATGCCAACCATCAGCTCAGCAAGTTCTGCACCAGGGAACATCACTGCATGGCTTGGAATGTGGATGCCCTATCCTTCTCCTGGGTCAGTCTATCTGTCTATGCATTTCCTCCCCTACCTCTCATCACCAGGGCACTGCTCAAAATAAGGGAGGAAAAATCAAGGACAATTCTTATTGCTCAAGACTGGCCTCGCCAGCACTGGTACCCACTGATGCGCAGCCTTCCCCACTGCCACCATGGCATCTCAATCAAACCCCAACCCTCTTGAACCAGAGGGAAGGAGAATTCATGCATCCCCAATTGCAGACCCTCAATTTGGCAGCCTGACTTGTCCCCTGACCACGTATCAATCTGCCAACCTCAGTAAACAGGTTCTAGATGTTATACGTGAGGCCAGACATGCTAGCACTAGTAAGTCTTATGCTGACAAATGGAAAAGGGTCTGCACCTGGATTCAGGCTAAGGGAGCCGATACGGCACAACCCTCCCTACCCCTCATCCTGGGTTACCTAGCTGACTTGCTACACAGTGGTTTCTCTCTTTCCTGTATTAAAATTCATGCCTCTGCTGTCTGCTCATTTCCACACTGAGCAGCCCCTTTTCTCTCACCCTCTGATCAAACAATTCCTAAGAGGGGCCAGCAACTTGAGGCCACCCAAAAGAGCACCCACCCCAGCTTGGGGCCTTTACATTGTGTTGGAAAAGCTCACCCTGCCACCGCTTGAACCAGCATCTTCAGCAGATTTAAAATTTCTCTTCTGGAAGACAGCTTTTCCTCTGGCCATCACTTCAGCCAGAAGAGTCTCCGAGCTACAAGCACTCATGGCTGTGGAGCCCTTCTTCATCTTCCATGCTGACAGTGTTTCCCTCTGGACAAACCCATCTTTCATGCCCAAAGTGGTGTCCAGTGTGGCTCTCAACCAATCTATTCATTTGCCCACCTTTTTTTGTAATCCACAAAACAAGGTGGGAAAAGATCCTGCACTCTTTAGATGTGCACAGACATCTCAGGTTCTATCTGGACAAGGAGTAAATCATTCAGAAAGTCTGATCAATTACTGGTTAGCTTTGCTACAGGGGCAGAGGACAAAGCCATCTCCAAACAGTTTCCAAATGGATAGCACACTGCATCCATTTCTGTTACAAGCAACACGGAAAACCTCCCCCTAAGGGGGTCAGGACTCACTCCACCAGAGCAGCCTCTACCTCTGCAGCTGTCCTCAGAGGAGTCCCCACCAGGGACATCCTGGAGACTGCCACCTGGACATCTGTTCACACTTTCACCAATCATAACCACTTGCCTATCTTCTCCAAATCCAGGGCAGGCTTTGCCACTGCAGTCTTGCAGGGCATCTTAACCAGCCCAGTCTCCTTGACTGCCTCCACCCTTTTCCTCAGCTTTGGGAATCAACCCAAATGTGATGACTGCAACAGTGAAATACGAAGAACATAGTACAGTTGTGTACACTTACAATAAATGTAGCTGTTCGATTGTATTCACTGTTGCAGTTCTGGTTTCCCTCCCTCCACCCCCCTCTTCTTTCTCTCTCGCTCTCCTTACAAGGGACATATTGCTATTTATTTTCTACTGGTGGGGTTCTTCCACCATAACCTGGCTCCCACTTGGGGGCTCCTGACAGGGCAAGAAAAACTGATGTAATGGCATTGGCTGCCTTACTTTATACTACTGAAGACCTGACGTCGGTCCTGAAGCGACAGCAACCGACACAGAAATACTAAGCCTCTGGTATTCGGGCCGGCCGAGGGCTACCCTGGCAGGGGATAACCCTAATGTGATGACTGCAACGGTGAACACACACGAACATCTACATTTATGGTAAGTATACACAACTGTACTTTGTCGCTTCTGTGCTTTAACGCCAGAGCTGTCCATTGTCGGGCCCTTATTGTAGCCAGATATTTTCGTTTACAGTCCTCAAATTCAGATATGGCTTTGGTAAGCCATCCGACAGCAGATCTTTTGAAAAAACGTAAAGATAAAGACAAAGACCGACCTCACAGGTCCAAACCTTCTGACAACTCTTCCATTAAGCTAGTCGTCAGTACTCTGGTACTCAGTGAGGTGCTTTCACAGCCCCTGATGCCCGCTTCAGTTGATTCACAGGCCACTACTGAGACCCTTTCGGAGTCCAGCATGCCGCAAAATTATTTTTCTTGTAAGGATCCTGCGGTCGTCTCTACCTTGGATGGGTCCGGAGCCGCTGAGCAGGCACCAGCTTCCGAGGAAGTCCTTCACACCACCGAATCTCGACACAAACAGACCTCTTGTTTCATGACTACTGTTCTTTTGAAAACAACCGAGTTCTTTAGGCCCAGGGTTCAAACCACACCCAAGAAACAGACTACCCACTCTCAAGCACCTGCTACCTTTCCTCAGTCTCAAATGCTTGAAATGGCAGAAGACCTTATGCTGATGAGGGAAAGAAAAACTACCCCCTCAAAAAGAAAGAGATCTGTCCCCAGTCGTTTTGTCTGAACAAAAGTCCGATGCATCTGACTATGAAGACATGCAGCCCCTCTCCACTTATGAGGATTCTGATGCAAAGGAATGCATTCCTCCAGCCTTCCCCTGCTAAAAGACAAAGAATTGAGTTTCATTCAGATTTTGCAGACCAGGAGTCCGATGACTCTGACCCTTCTGATTACCAAGACATACCCTTATCTACCTATGAGGATTCAGATGAAGAGGATTCTGTTCCCTCTGCCTCCCCTCCAGAGTATTTTTCTTTTGGTGAAACCTTGCATACTTTGACAGAGCATTTCCGCTGGGAATGCCAGGACTATCCTCAGTCTAAAAAGAGACTCAGAGAATTTTTAGAGTTGCCTCAGCACAAGCCTCTAGCTATACCCCCTGTCCTGGATATTGTAGATGATGTCTTCATGGAATCTAGTCTTACTCCAGACACTTTACCACCGGCCCCTAGAAAACCTGCCATGTACTACAGAGTACCTGATTCTCTCAAATTTCTCTTTGAATCCTACTGCGGACCCAGAGACCATTTCCCAGGGACCAAAAGGCATTAAGGCTACTACAGCCAAAAATCCTACCACTTCAGACAGGGATTCCAGTGCTTTAGACAGATGGGGTAAGAAGCTATACACCTCTGCGACTATTGCAATCAGGGAATTGAATTGCTTGTTTCAAATGTGGAAGTACCAACAACATATTATGGAACTAATTAAACAAAAAATGGTGTTACTTCCAGATTGTGCAGAAAATAAAGAATCTGAAGTAGGAGATTCATTTGTCTGCAACCTGTGGGTTATGGATCTGATATCGGATCCGAACCGGCATGGTTATCCAGCTATGGATCCGAGCTCTTAGCTCCTTCCCTCAACCATAATGCCCTGCTCTCCCTACATGACCTCAGATCTAGTTTGCCGCGCTGGTAACCAGGTCTTGGATCGTCTGAGCTCTTCAGCTAAGTGATTATTAATCTCTAAATAAAGCTTTAATTTGCCTTTTTGTAGTCAGTTTTGAGTGATTGTGTTAGGTTTCCTTTAATCTTTTGATAGTTTCGGTTTTAAATTTTTACTTCTAAAACTTTAAATGTTAAGTTGTCAATCTCGCCTTCATTCTTGCTTGATGGGTTCGGAGCCGATCCTCGGCTCCGACTCGGCACTTGCTTTAGCTCAAGAACTCCTTTTACCAGCTCGAGGCAGCCCCATATCCCATGATGCAAGCCAGTAAGTACCCAGATCTCGTTTGCCGCTTCGCTTGGGAGGTCTTCTTTTTACCAGCTCCTGGTAAGTTGTTCACTTTTGTGATTTTTCAAGCCCCTTTTTAGTCTAAAACTAATTTTTTGATAGTTTAAATTTAATTCTATCCCTTTCTGACAGAAATTCCCTGTCTCTTTTAATTTTTTGTTAGTCAATTCCCTATCCCATCCCCCCCCCTGTTAGGGTGTGTGTGTTGGTGTTTTATAGAATACCTCTTGGTATTTTGTTTAATTTAATTTGACTGGTGTGTGTGTGTTGTGTGTTCGGCACCATGTCAAAGGAGAGGGTTTCAGGTTTTAAGAAGTGTGACTCGTGCTGTCAGAAGATGTCTCTGACAGACGGTCACACTTCTTGCCTGTATTGTCTGGGCCCTCTTCACCTGCAGGACTCCTGTGCTATTTGTCACTCCTTCAGCCAGAGAGTCCTGCAGGAGAGACGCAAGTTGATTCTTAGGGGCCTTCTTGCCGGAGGGCTCTCCGGCTAAGTCGGCTCCACCAAAATCAACAAAACCTGCCAAGGCCCAGGCTTCTGTATCTAAGCCTGCGGCCTCGGCTCCGACTGCATTGAGTCGAGATCGCCGGCTGGAGCCGATTCTGGCTTGACAGCTTTTCGGCACCGATGGCTATCGGTGCCGAATCTGTATTGTCCACCGATGTCGGCTCCGATCGGTTCCGACACCCATGTGGCACAGGCATCGGTGTCGGCTCCGATCGGCTCCGACACCGTTACTTTGGTGGCTGTATCGGCTCCGGCTGGGGCCGATACATCGAGACCTTCTGTCGGCTCCGAAGTCGGCTCCGACAGGATCTGTAGTATCGGGTCCCATGGCGCATTCCAGTAAGAGGTCGAGATCTCCTTCCTTGGAGCCGATACTTTCGCTCGGCTTCACCTCTTCTATCGGAACGGAGCCATCGGAGCCGATCTTCAAGGTCATCCAGGTTGTCAGATCATGACCTAGAGAGAGTGGTCAGTAGATTACTCAAGTCACAGGTACTGGCCCAAATGTTACACAGCCCGTCTCAGCAGACGACTGTTGGTCCACACCCGTTACAGTTCCTCCTTCAACTCTACCCCAGAGCTTGGAGTTGCAGTCTTCGGGCATGGTTACTGCTACGGCTGGAGGACGGATACCCCTTCTGTTCCTCCAGCCTCTACCCTTATCTCCTCTTCCTTAGAGGGATTCGGTGGTCGGGCTTCCATGGTCTCCTCCGAGGGGTGAGTGGCATCGGACCCTTGTCCGAGCCCGCTCTTCCCTTGGAGCCTCGGCCTTGGTGAGCTCGGCTCCGACATCTGCCTCGGAGACTTCCCTTTCGGTGGCCCCTGGAGTTCCTAGCTCTTCGGAGCGGGTTCTCTCGGACCTGCCTGGGAGGGGAGCATTCGAGGTGATGAAGAGTGTACTGGCCACTGGTATCAGTCAGCAGTCTGTTCCGTAGCTCCTCCCTCTATAGTACCTGTTGACATCTCTGCCACTTCTCTTGCTACAGGACCCAGAGATCCTCCGCCTCAGGTTTCCCCATTGGGAATTTCCCCCTCTTCAGAGGATTCGCCTGATGAGTCGGGAGACCCTCCTAGGAAGAGGGCTTGTAAGAGGAAGCATGTAGACTCCCGAGTCTGTCACCGGATACTGACTTTGATGAGTCAGAGGGATCCCCTAGATCCCCTCTGAGGATGTCTCCTTCTCAGACATCCTAGAACTTCTGAAACAGAGGGAAACTGGCCCACCAACAATCCCTCTGAGGATGAGTCAGTATACCTAGAGGCGTTTGGATCTCAGCCCTCCACCTCCTGGGTGTCTCCGCCTTTCGACCCCTTATGCAGGTTATTGCACGAAGGCGTGGCAGCTCCTGACTCTGTAGAGCCAGTCCCTAGGAGGCCTTCTAAATTTATCATTGCCCCTAGTGACAAACAATTCCTTACCAAGGGTGTCCCCGCTGATGCCATGGTGGTGGCTGCGGCCACCAAAAGGAACTTGCAGATCCTTCCGTGCCCGTCCATCCTCCTAATAAGGACTCTAGGACCATGGATAGGTACGGTAAGCGGATGTTTTCCTCAGCGACCTTTGCTATGCGTTCGCTGAATTACCTATGTCACTTCACCAGACTCCAAAGAGATATCCTCAAGGAGCTGGGAGAAGTAGTTCAGGATCCTACAGCTGCAGGGGCTCAAGAAAAGATTGCTTCGCAGCTAGGAACCCTCAATTCCATTGCTAACTCCTCCATGCGGCTAATATCTTATGCTGCGGATGGAGCACGTAGAGCCGCAGGCACAGGTGTGGCTCTTAGACGCCAAGCCTGGATGCGGCTATGTGATTTTCGGATCCCTTTAAGGCGTCCTTCACAAATTCTCCCTTTGATGGGTCAGCTTTGTTTGGCCCTCAGGTGAAGGAAACCTTGACCAGGTGTGAGCAGGACGGCAAGACTCTTTCTGCTGTTGGAGTCCGTTTTCCACCCCTTCTAGGCCTTATCCCAAAGGACAGAAGGGTGGGAAGATGTGGTTCCGTAAATCCCAAGGAGTCACGCCGGATTCACGTGGTCAGTTTACCCCTAGAGGCAGAGGGGTAACAACAACAGACGCTCTAGAGGCAGAGGGGTCCGAAGAACCAGGGAAACAGGGAGCCTCTCTGATAAGCCCTTTCAACATCCCTGAGGTGTTGCCCGGCTGTCCCTCCTTGGAGGCAGTCGGGAAGATTATCACTGTACCCAGAAGCCTGGCATTCCCTCACTCAAGACAGATGGGTACAGTCGATCATATCCAAGGGTTACATAATTCCTTTCGAGGAAAGTCCCATCCTCAAGTTCCCTTCCAGATGTACCACCGGTCTAAGGGACATTGCAGAGTTAGAAATCGCAAAACTACTGCAAAAAGAGCCATTCAGCCAGTTACAGTAGACCATTCAGAGCCGGAATCTACTCAAGGTTCTTTTGGTCCCCAAAAGACGGGAGACTGGAGACCAATATTGGATCTCAGCAGACTCAACAAGTCTGTCAGGAAAACAAGATTCCCAATGGTCACTCTTCAGTCAATTCTGCCCTTCTTACAGAAGGACAACTGGATGTGCTCAATAGATCTTCAGGACGATACTATCACATCAAAATTCACAGACGCTCCAGGAGATTTCTCCGCTTTCGGCTGGGGTCCAGTCACTTCCAGTTCAGAGCCCTGCCCTTTGGTCTCACTACGGCCCACAGAGTGTTCACCAAATGTATGGCAGTGGTAACGGCTCACCTGAGACGTCAGGGATTCCAGGTGTTTCCGTATCTCGACGACTGGCTCCTGTCAGCCACCACCAGGCATCAGCTTATACAAGCCAGGGATTACACAATAGACCTGTGTTCTCATTTAGGCATCTCAATCAACTTCGAAAAGTCATCCTTATCACCCTGCCAGACTATTACCTTCATAGGCAAACTTAGATACTGTTCGGATGTCAGCTACCCTTACAGAACAAAGAGTTTCAGACATTCAAACTCATGTCAGGATCATTCTGGCCAGCAAGAAAGAACAGGCCAGAATGGTTCTAAAGGTATTAGGTCTCATGGCTGCGGCCATTACTCTTCTTCCCCTGGCTCGGTTCTACATGCGCCTCCTTCAGTGGATGCTGTTCACACAGTGGTCATACCAGCAACTCCCAATGCGTCACCAGATTCTGGTGACACAAGCATGCAAAGAACATCTTGCTTGGTGGATCACATCGTCTCAGGTTCACCAAGGCAGGTGCTTTGTACCTCCGTCCCCGATAGCCACTGTCACCACGGATGCCTCCCTGATCGGGTGGGGGGTCATTATCAGGGCAGGATGGTTCATGGGGCGTGGCAACCGCTCGAGTACCACCTGCACATAAATGTCCTGAAGATGAGAGCAGTGCTTTTTACGTTGCACGCCCTCAACGACTTTCTTCCGTAGGGACAATTGCAGTCCACACAGACAACATGTCTGTAGTTTGGTATATCAACAAACAGGGCGGAACCAAGTCCTACCCTTGTGTCGAGAAGCTCAGACTTTGGCAATGGGCGATCTCCTCTCATCGGTTTCTGGTAGCAACGCATATCCCTGGGAAAACCAACATTATAGCGGACAGATTGAGCAGAGCTATTCTCATGCCTCACGAGTGGTCTCTCAAACAATCTATAGCGGAAGAGATTTTTCTGGAATGGGGTCGTCCATGTTGCGATCTTTTTGCTACTCCCCAAAACAGCAAATGTCCAGACTTCTTCAGCCTCTTTCCTCTATCAGGCCATCCCCCCAGAGACTCTCTGACCCAGGATTGGCCCCAGGGACTTCTTTATGCCTTCCCTCCATTTCCTCTGATCCCTCAGGTGATCCAGAAAGCTACCGTTTTGAGAGCCAAACTGATTCTCATTGCCCCTTACTGGCCTCGACAAGTTTGGTTTCCGTTCCTCCATCATCACCTTTTGGTGCAGCCGTGGCATCTGGACCCAGTGCCAGATCTACTGATTCACCAATCCGGTCAGCTGCACCGGTCAATCCCTTCTCTCAACCTCACAGCATGGTTGCTCCACTTCCTTCCTTAGCCAGGCTTCCTTTGATCTCTAACCCAGTTAGAGACATCATAGTAGCTTCACTAAAATCCTCTACCAGGAGGATTTACACAAGCAAATGGAAACGTTTCTCTTATTGGGCTAAGGCCCAAAATATTGATCCCTTTACTGTCCCTGTTCAGGCAGTTCTGGACTTCTTAGCAGAGATTTTTCATGCAGGCTCCTCTTCTTCCACAGTCAGAGTTCAATTGGCTGCTATTTCTAATTTTCATGTCGGGATAGCAGATCATAATATTATGTCCCATAGGCTCTGCAGGGCCTTCTTGAAAGGAATTTTCCTACTGAAGCCTCCAATCAGGAATCCTCCTCCTCAGTGGGATCTAAATTTAGTGCTGACATCCTTGATTCTTCCCCTTCGAGCCAGCTGTTTCTTGTTCCTGAAATATCTTTCTTGGAAAACTTTATTTCTAGTGGCTATTACATCTGCCAGGAGGGTGTCTGAACTTCATGCTCTTTCGGTTCGACCCCCCTATTTGATTTTTCACAAAGACAGAGTATCTTTGAGAACTAATCCATCCTTTTTACCTAAGGTTGCTTCAAAGAACAATCTCAATCAATCCATTGATCTCCTGGTATTTTTTCCTAACTATTCAGATAGGGCTGAACAAAAGCTACATTATCTTGACGTCCACCGTCAACTCAGATATTATTTGGACAGAACAAAAAAATTTAGAAAATCTGATCAACTTTTTGTTTCCTATGCGGATAATAAAAAAGGCCTTCCTGTTTCTAAAGTGACTTTGTCCAGATGGCTTTCTTCGGTCATCACTGAAATCTATACGCTCAGGGAAAAACAGCTGTGCTCAAAACCTAAAGCACATTCAACCAGGAGTTTAGCTACTTCTACAGCTTTTCAGGCTAGACTTCCTTTGGACACTATTTGTGCAGCGGCCACTTGGGCCACTCCTCACACTTTTGTTTCCCATTACAAATTGGACTTGGCCTCCAGGGACAGAGCCAGTTTTGGCTCTACAGTCCTCAAGAGTTTGTTCCATTGAGCCACCCAGGATAGAGGTGCTAGGACGGTCCCATCAAGCAAGAATGAAGGCGAGATTGCCAACTTAACATTAAGAAGTTATGTACCTACCATAACGTTCCATGTTAGTTGTCTTCTCTCGCCTTCTTTCTTGTGACCCTCCCTCCTTCCCCCTGGCCTGGACAGACCTTGTATAAGAAACTATTATGCTAAAGACCATTCAGACCTGGTCCTTTTTCCATCTGTAAGTTTCTTCTTCCTTTGGGAAGTATTTTTTGCTTGGTGTTATTGCCCTTTGTCAACAAACGAGATCTGGGTACTTACTGCCTTGCATCATGGGATATGGGGCTGCCTCGAGCTGGTAAAAGGAGTTCTCGAGCTAAAGCAAGTGCCGAGTCAGAGCCGAGGATCGGCTCCGAACCCATCAAGCAAGAAAGAAGGCGAGAGAAGACAACTAACATGGAACGTTATGGTAGGTACATAACTTCTTATTTTATTCCCTCCCCTCGCTGGTTCTGAGTTTTGTTTGAGTGTGCTGTTTGGGGCCTTGTGCGTGTGCTAGTTTAGTACTAGTTCTCTGTCTTTTATTTGTTAAAAAAAAAAAAAAAAAAAAAAGACTAGAGTTATGTCAGAAGCCCCTAAGGCAATATTTTCGAAGTGCTCCGAGTGTGGCCATAAGCTTTCCCCTGCTGATGGCCACACTCGGTCAAGCTCGTTGGGGTTGAACACCTCACTTCTGGATGTTCCATTTGTGCAGGGTTCAACCCCAGGGCATTGAAGGAGTGGAGGTCGAAGCTGGTCCTGGCGGGACTTCTACCCCCAGACTCGGCTTCGGCTCCTGCTCCTGAGGTGGGTACTGTGGCTACGGTTCCCTCCTCGCCTGCTCCCCCTCCTCCACCTGGGAATCAACCTCCCGCTGCATAGTTGGAGGAGAGAGGGGCAAGAAAAAAGGATCAGAGAGAAGCACCACAAGCAGCGTGCCGAGACCTCCGTTTTGGCCCCGCCAGCTAAGCGGGCTTCTCCTCCGGCCACCTTGGCTGCTGCCCCCCCCCCCCTCGGCTCCGGTCTGCTTTTCACTGGGGCCTGAGGAGGATGAGACCCGATCTCCGTTGAGGCTATCGAGGAGGCACTCAAGGCCTACCTCCGTAGCCTCTTCGAGATCTACGTATAGCCTTTCCGACGCCGATCTGGACCGGATGATAAGGTTCATCCAGGCCCAGATGCAGATGGGAGTGCTCCTGCCTCCCCCCCCCCCTCTGGGGGGGAGCTCGACCCCATTTTACAAGCCTATAGCTCCTTCTCCGACCCGCTACCCGGGTTCGGAGCCTTCGGAGCCGGGCAGCTTTGGAGCCGGGGGTGGGTCGGCGCCGATAGTACTAGGTACTTAGGATCTGACCCTGCCCTCGAGTGTTTCGGATCCGACCTCTCGGAGCCTGGCTCCGAGCTTCGGATCCGGGGGACTCAGTGTGCCTTCGGCGCCATCTGTGTCGGAGCGCACTGGCCCCTCGGATCCGTGTGTCTCGGGGCCGGCTCCGATCCACTCTTCGGATCCGAGGAGGAGCTGACTTTCGGATCCTTTGGTCGAGGCTGGCTCCCCCTCGGCTTTTGATGTAGTGGAGAGGGCCCTGTTGAGGGCTTCCGGACCCCCGGCACTTGCTTCGGCTCCTTCCCGCGCTCCATCTGCACTGGGTCAGGCTTCCACCATCCGGCCACTGGGACAGCCCGCTCCAATGCCCCAAGCTGTTCTATTGGAACAAGACACTGCTTGCGAGGGCTCCTCGGACAGCCCCCCCGAGGAAGCACCTCGCAAGCATACGTGTAAAAGGAGGCACATAGACTCCCCTGAGTCTTTAACAGAAGACACGGATTTGGAGGAAGGGGAAGGCTCCCCAAGATCACCCCCCGAGGATGTCTCCTTTGGAGACATCATGGAAATGCTTCGCATAAGGGGGGGGGGTGCTCTGCCCCCAAGTCTTCCTTGGACGAGTCCGTGTTCTTGGAGGCATTCGAAGCGGGCCCGTCTACCTCTTGGGTGTCCCCTCCTGCCGACCCCCTGGTGGACCTTATTACCACCAGGGCGTGGAAGGAACCGGACACCGTGGAGCCACTCCCCAAAAGGCCAGACCGTATCCTTAGCCCCCCTGCAGACCGTGCCCACTGGATTAGGGGCCTCCGGTAGATGCCATGTTGACGGCAACAGCCACCAAGAGGGAACTCGCCCAGGAGAGTCCCTCGGTCCATCCTCCGAGCAAGGAGTCTCAGATGATGGACCGCTTGGGGAAGCGAATGTTTAGTTCAGCGACCTTCTCAGTGAGGGCGCTCAACTACCTGGCACATGTTATCAGGATGCAGCGCGATCTTATTAAAGAATACGCTGCATCGCCCCCTGAGTCCACCCGTATGGCCACTCTTCGGTCCGTGACGAATACCTCTATGCGGTTGCTGTCCCATGCTACAGAGGGAGCCGCTAGAGCTGCAGGAGTAGGCCTAGTCACGAGATGCCAGGCCTTGCTCCGCCATTGCGATTTCACGGAGCCCTTCAAGGTGTCCTTCGCGAACGCCCCCTTTGATGGTTCTGCCCTTTTTGGCAAGACAGTTTGCGACACCTTGACCCAGAGCGAAAAGGACGGGAAGACGCTGTCTGCTGTCGGAATCCGCTTCTCTGTGCCCCAGAGGTCCTACTCTAGGAACCAAAAGGCCAGAAGAAGATGTGGTTCCGGAAGTTGCAGCAATCCCAACCCGCTCCGGACAACCAGTCCTTCCGTGGCAGAGGAGGACAGGGAGGACGCCGCCCCAGGGGCAGAGGGGCTCCCAGGAACTTCGGGTCCAGAGAACCTTTCTCTGAACGGCCCACGCAGCAGCCCTGAAGGGTTGCCCGACTGCTCCACTCTGGAGGCAGTTGGGGGACGTTTTTCGGAGCACCTAGCGGCATGGGAGTCCATAACATCAGACCGCTGGGTCCTCCGCATTATATCCAGAGGATACAAGATCCCCTTTCATCACATTCCAAAATTAAAATCCCTCCCCAATGTTCCACCCAGTCAGTGGGAGGCCGCTTCGGCAGAAATTGGCCATCTCCTAGGGAAAAGAGCCAACAAGCCCATCCCCCCAGACCAGATCGGATCAGGGTTCTACTCCAGGTTCTTTTTAGTGCCAAAAAAGACGGGGGACCTAAGACCAATTTTAGACCTGTCCCTGTTAAACCTGGCAGTTCCCAAGGAGAAGTTCCGGATGGTCACCTTGCAATCCATCCTCCCCCTTCTGGGAGAGAATCACTGGATGTGCTCTGTAGACGTCAAGGATGCGTACTACCACATACTGATGGACAGACGTTCCAGGAGGTTTCTTCGCTTCCGGCTGGGAGCCATTCACTACCAGTTCAGGGTCCTTCCCTTTGGTCTCACCACAGCCCCCAGGGTGTTCACCAAAGAATTAGCAGTGGTTGCGGCCCACCTGAGGCTTCAGGGGGTGCAGGTCTTCCCGTACCTGGACGACTGGCTTCTTACCGCCCCAACAAGGCATCTACTATCATTGGTGCGATACTCCTTTCTTCATCTAGCTCCCCACCTGGACATCACGATAAACGTAGCAAAATCCAACCTGGCCCCTACTCAGTTGATAGATTTTATAGGTGCCAGGTTAGACATGAGGGAGTTAAGAGCCTTCCTCACAGCCGACAGAGTCCAGAATCTGCGACTCCAGGTGCGGGCCATCCTCCACTCCAGCTCAGTTACGGCGGAATTGGTCCTGAGGGCTCTAGGGTCCATGGTGGCAGCGATATCTCTTCTTCCACTCGCCAGGTTCAACATGCGGGTCCTTCAGTGGACACGTCAGGTTCAGTGGTCTTACCTTGCTCTACCTCTGCATCATACCATTGCGATCAGCAAGGCTTGCAAGCGGTCCCTGTTGTGGTGGCTCCGCTCACAGGATCTCCACGGAGGCCGCCCCTTTTGTGCTTCTCCCCCTCTCACCACGGTGACCACGGACGCCTCCCGCCTCGGGTGGGGGGGGCATTTTGCAGGCCGGACGGTCCAAGGCACGTGGAACGACTCAGAGACCTCCCTGCATATCAATGTTCTAGAGATGAGAGCAGTGCTCTTGGCGTTGCGAGCACTTCAGGCCTTTCTTCCCCTGGGAACAATTGCGATTCAGTCAGACAACATGTCGGTGGTCTGGTACATCAACAAACAGGGGGGAACCAGGTCTTATCCTTTATGTCGAGAAGCCATGAGAGTGTGGGAATGGGCAATCTCCACCAACCGCTTTCTCATCGCAATGCATATTCCGGGTCGGTCCAACATTCTTGCGGACAAGCTCAGTCGCACCATTCTCTCCCCATACGAGTGGTCTCTCAATGCTCAAGTAGCGAAACGTATCTTCGCACAGTGGGGAACTCCTTGTTGCGATCTCTTTGCATCTCCCTTAAACACCAAGTGCGACAGTTTTTTCGCTCTAATCCCTCCTCCAGGGGATTCCCCGAGAGACGCTCTGGTGCATGCTTGGCCTCCCGGTCTTCTTTACGCTTACCCCCCTTTGCCTCTGATGCCCCAAGTTCTTCAGAAAGCCTCTCGGTTGGGGTGCAGAATGATCCTCATTGCCCCATTCTGGCCTCGACAGATCTGGTTCCCTTACCTAAGGTCTCACTCTGTGAATCCACCTTGGATTCCAGATCCCATTCCGGATCTGATATCGCACCCATCGAACCTACCAACTCCGAATCTGGACAACCTGAAGCTAACTGCTTGGCTGCTCCAGTTCCACTCCTAATTAGGACTCCTGGTATCTCGTCCCTCGTTAAGGCCATCCTGGTAGCGGCTCATAAACCATCTACCAGGAAAGTGTACCGCAGTAAATGGAAACGATTCTCCATTTGGGCAGAGCGGCAAGGTCTAGATCCCTTCACGGTTCCCCTTCCTCTGGTGCTAGACTTCCTAACCACTCTTTTTAATGATGGTGCCAGTAGTTCCACGGTCAAAGTGCAGCTTGCGGCCATTTCTCACTATCATGTTGGTCATGACTCTGGACCACTTATGTCTGCCAAATTGTGTAAAATCTTCCTAAAAGGCACCTTTCTCCTTAGACCCCCTATCAAGCAAGCGGTTCCTCCATGGGATCTTTCCTTGGTTCTTCAGGCCTTGACCGCTCCCCCCTTCGAGCCTGCGGCCACAGTAGATCTTAAATTTTTATCCCTCAAGACTGCTTTTTTAGTAGCCATCACTTCGGCCAAAAGTGTTTTGGAACTTCACGCCTTATCCATGAAGCCTCCTTACTTGGTCTTCCATCCGGACCGCGTATACCTCAGGACCAATCCCTCCTTTCTTCCTAAGGTAGCTTCAGAAGCAAACATTAATCAGTCCATTAACCTCCCTGTTTTCTTTCCCAAATATCAGAACAAGGGTGAATACAAGCTGCATTCCTTGGATGTTCACAGGCAGCTTCGTTTTTATCTTAACAGGACAGCTGGTCATAGGCAATCCGACCAGTTGTTCATTTCCTTTGCCAAATTCAATCTGGGTAAGCCAATTTCCAAAGTCTCCTTGTCACGCTGGATTTCGCAGTGTATTCTTTTAGCTTATCAAGCTTCTGGGAGGCCGACGGAGGGAGTCCATGCCCATTCGACCCGGTCATTTTCTACCTCAGCGGCCTTTAAGGCTAGGATTCCTCTGGATGACATTTGTTCAGCAGCCACTTGGGCTTCATCTCATACCTTTATTTCTCATTACAAGCTGGATATCACATCTAGAAGGTAGAGCATCCTTTGGCTCCACGGTGCTCCGGAATATCCTGCCATGACGGCCGCCCAAGATTCAGGTAGCTGGGGACTCTGTCCCACAGGTTGCAGACAAATGAATCTCCTACTTCAGATTTAGAAGTTATGTACTTACCATAACGTTCCATCTGAGTAGGTGGATTCATTTGTCTGCAACCATCCCGCCCTCCTATCCCCCTGGCCTTGTCAGTTTCCTGCATATTATGTGTTACCCTTTTCCAGGGTATTTTGATTCAGGGCAGACTCGATCTGAGGTCATGTAGGGAGAGCAGGGCATTATGGGTGAGGGGAGGAGCTAAGAGCTCGGATCCATAGCTAGATAACCATGCCGGTTCGGATCCGATATCGGATCCATAACCCACAGGTTGCAGACAAATGAATCCACCTACTCAGATGGAACATTATGGTAAGTACATAACTTCTAATTTACAAGAGTTGATGCATTCTGCAAACCAAGTTAGTAAGCATACTTTGCAGTGTGGCTTTGCCCTAGAAGCATCTTGCAGGGCTGCAGTCACTGGGTCTGTAGTGAGAAGGCATGCTTGGCTGAAGGAACAAATCTTGCCAGGTCATGTTAAATCAAAATTACTTGATGCTCCTTTAAATTAGGACCATTTTTTTTTTCACCAACGCAGAAGTTCATAAAAAGATGGAGGAAAAAGCTAAATCTATGCAAACAGCCACCTAGTTTCAGTAGGCATTGGCCTTCTAAAAAATGGTTCTTTCCAACCCGTCAGCCCAAACCCAGAGGAAACAAACCACCAAGACTACAGTCTCAGGGTATGCAGAGATCTAAACAATGGAGTGCTCCCACCTCAAAAACAGGGAGTGGCAAGCCACCCCCTTATGGAAAAAGTTCACAATGGCTTTTTAATTATCCTTCCCAGCCCTGCCCAATTGCTTGCGCCCCCTAGGAGTAAAACTCGCCCTTTATGCAAAGAATTGGATGTCCATTAGTCAGGACCGATGGGTTCTAAACATTGTATCCCAGGGATACAGATTCTACTTCCATTCTCTGCCAGCCCCATGCGGGTTTCCAGACCTTCCTGCAAAGCAGTGGGCAGAGGCTCAAAAGCAAGTTCTTTCCTTGCTCAAGATCAGGGCTATTCTGCCTGTTCCAGTAGAACAAAGGGGACAGGGTTTCTACTCCAGACTGTTCCTGGTGCCCAATCCTGGATCTATCAATTCTCAACACCTTTCTGGTTGTCCCAAAATTCAAAATGCTTACCCTGCAACAGCTTCTCCCAATATGCTAGCCAAGGATGCCTGGTTAGTTACCCTAGACTTAAGCTTATCTGCACATCCCCATAAAGGAGTCTTGCAGGAAATATCTACGTTTCAGGGCAGGCTCTATGCACCATCAGTTCTCTGCACTTCCCTTTGGCTTATCTACTGCACCCAGAGTATTCACAAAGTGCCTGGCTCCAGCCATTGCATACTGCAGGCATAGAAATATTCAAATTTTCCCATATTTGGACGATTGCCTGATTCAGATAGGCAGTCAGGAATTGCTTCTTCAGCACTTGGCATTTGTAAAAACACTCCTAACTTCATTGGGGTACACCATCAACGAAAATAAATCACAACTGGTGCCCAGTCAAAATATTGTATTCCTGGGAGCAAGCTTGAACACAACTTCCCAGATGGCATTCTTTACTTCAGAAAAGCAGGTCTGTTTGATCAACTATTTCAATCAAATGGCCACCAAAACCCAGCTATCTGCAAGGAAAATACTGCAAGCCCTAGGGTTCATGGCTTCATGCATTCTCCTAATTCCATATGCACGACTGCATATGAGGAAACTTCAGTGGTACTTAAAAAGTCTTTGGTGTCAACATTCTCAGGACCTGGAAACAGTAATTCCTATCATACCTTGTCTAGGAGCAGAGTTCCTTTGGTGTGCAGAAGCATGCTACCACAACAAGGGACTGCCTTTCACTCACCCCTCACCGCCCAAACCCTGACAACAGATGCATCAGACTGTGCATGGGGGGCTCACATGGCAGGCAAATGCATTCAGGGCAAGTGGAGCCCAGTACAAATTCTCCTACATATCAATCAAAAGGAGATGCTAGTTGTACAGAATACTCTGACAGCCGTCAAATACCTAATCCTTCCAGGACAGCTGCTGATAAAAACAGACAACACCACAGTTATGTGGTACATAAACAAGCAGGGGGGAACCCATTCTTACCCACTCTGCAGGTTATCCATGGCCCTGTGGAACACAGCCTTGAGCAACCAAGTGCACCTACAAGCGCAATTCCTGCCAGGCAAACAAAATTCACTGGCAGACGACTTAAGCAGAAATCTACTGGACTCACAAGAGTGGAAATCAGTGCCCAGTTCCTTCAAACTTGTAATCCAGAGGTGGGGAGCACCAGAGCTGGACTTCTTTGCCTCCCCTGAGAACCACCAGTTGAGCAAATTCTGCACCAGGAACCCTCACAGCAGGGCCTGGAAGGTGGATGCCCTATCTTTCACATGGGAAAACCTCTCAATTTATACCATTCTCCCTCTGTCCCTCCTCTCAAAAGTATTACTCAAGATCAAACAGGACAGGCCAAGGGCAATTCTTATTGCCCCAGACTGGCCACGCCATCACTTTTACCCACTCCTACGTAGTTTGACAACAGTGCCACACTGGCACCTCCATCAGACACCTTCCCTGCTGTCTCAGCAGGAGGGACAGGTTTTGCATCCACAGTTGCAAACCCTAAACCTTGCAGCCTGGCTTATCCCCTGAATACACCACCAGCAACCCTCAGCAAACAGGTGCTGGATGTCATTCTTGAGTCCAGAAGGCCTAGTACTAGGAAATCCTATGCTGAGAAGTGGAAAAAGGTATTCTTGGAATCCGTCTCAGGGAAAGGACACAGTAGTGCCCTCCTTATCTCAAATCCTTGATTACCTAGCAGAGCTACTCCACAGAGACCTGTCCTTCTCCATTAAGATTCATGCCTCTGCCATCTCAGCTTATTATAATACTGAGTCACCTCTATTTTCTCACCCTCTCATCAAACAGTTCCTGAGAGGGGCTAACAATTTAAGGTCCCTTTGGAGAGCTCCCACCCCTGCCTGGGACCTTAACTTTGTACTGGAAAAGCTCATGCTTCCCCCTCTTGAACCCGCTGCTTCAGCAGAGTTAAAATTCCTCTCTTGGAAAACAGCCTTGCTTCTAGCCATAACTTCAGCAAGAAGAGTGTCTGAGTTGCAGGCACCTACTGGCTGTGAAACCCTTCATTATTTTCCATGCTGACAGGGTTTCCCTCAGGACTAACCTGTCCTTTATGCCTAAGGTGGTGTCCACTGTGGGTCTAATCCAAATCCATCCATTTGCCAACCTTTTTCCCTAATCCTCAGAATAAAGAGGAAAGGGTACTGCACTTCTTGGATGTGCACAGACAGCTCAAGTTCTACCTTGACAGGACTAAACCTTTCAGAAAATCTGACCAGCTGCTAGTCAGCTTTGCTACAGGGGCAGAGGGCAAGGCCATTTCAAAGCAAACCATTTCCAAATGGATAGCACACTGCATCCATTTCTGCTACAAGCACCATGGAAAACCTAACAGACAGGGGTTCAGAACACATTCCACTAGGGCTACTTCCACCTCTACAGCATTTCTCAGGGGAGTCTCTACCAGGGACATTCTGGAAGCTGCAACCTGGAGCTCTGTACACACCTTCACCAAGCATCATCACTTACCTATTTTTTTCTAAATCCAGAGCTGGATTTGCTACAGCAGTCATACAAGGCCTGCTAGCCAGCCCTAACCCTTCTTGACTGCCTCCACCCTTCCTCAGCTTTGGGAATCAACCCAAGTGTGATGACTGCAACAGTAAATACACTTGAACATCTACATGTATGGTAAGTGTACACAACTGTACTTTCTCTGTGCTTCCTCTTGGCTTATCTACTGCTCCCAGAGTTTTCACAAAATGCATACCTCCAGCCATTGCCTTTTGACAAAGAAATATTCAAATTTACCCCTACTTAGATGACTGCCTTATTCTGGCAGACAGCCAAGAAAAGCTGCTCAAACACCTGGCCTTTGTAAAGAGCCTACTAACCTCCCTAGGGTACACAATCAATGAAAATAAATCAAATCAGGTGCTCACCCAAAGGATAATCTTCCTGGGAGCAAGTCTGGACACAGCATCCCAGATGGCATACCTTACACCAGAGAAACAAATTTTCCTGTCAGCCTACTTCTCTCAACTGGCGACCAGGCCCCAGCTTTCTGCAAGGAAAATCCTGCAAGCTCTGGGGTTCGTGGCATCTTGCATACTCCTCATTCCATATGGCAGACTGCATATGAGGAAACTTCAGTGGTACATAGTCTTTGATGTCAACACTCTCAAGACCTGGAAACTCTTCTACCTATAATTCCTTGCCTCAGACAGGAATTTCTTGTTGGCAACAGCATGCTCCACAACAAGGGGGTGCCCGTCTCCCCACACCCTCACAACAGACGCATCAGACTACGCTTAGGGTGCACACCTGGATGGCAGGTGCATGCAGGGCCAATGGAGCCCACAGCAAATCCCCCTGCACATCAGTCAAAAACAAATATGATGGCTGTGCAGCATGCCTTGATGGCTTTCAAACCCCTTCTCTCTCTAGGGGTTCTCCTGATCAAAACAGACAAACACCACTGTGATGTGATACATCAACAAGCAGGGAGGGACTCTCTCCTACCCTCTGTGCAGGCTGGCCATGACCCTTTGGCTCACAGCCTCTTCCGTGTAACTACACCTGTTAGCACAATACCTACCAGGCTCTCTCAACTCCCTGGTAGACCAATTAAGCAGAAACCTTTTGTACCCACATGAGTGGCAGCTCAACAGAAGTACCTTCTTCCTAATAACTTAGAAATGGGGAACCCCGAAGGTTGACCTCTTTGCCTCCCACACCAACCATCAGCTCAGCAAATTCTGCACCAGGGAGCATCACTGCATGGCTTGGAAAGTGGGTGCCCTGTCCTTCCCCTGTGTCAACCTCTTGGTCTATGCCTTTCCTCCCCTACCTCTCATCCCCAGGGTAATGCTCAAAATCAGGGAGGAAAAGCCAAGGACCATTCTTATAGCTCCAGACTTACCCCGACAGCACTGGTACCCATTGCTGCACAGCCTGTCCCCACTGCCTGCATGGCATCTTCCTCAGATTCCAAACTTCCTAACCCAGAGGGAAGGGGAATTCAAGCATCCCTAGTTGCAGGCACTCAATTTGTCAGCTTGGCTTAGCATCCCTAGTTGCAGGCACTCAATTTGTCAGCTTGGCTTATTCCCTAACCCCGAACCAATCTGCCATCCTCAGTAAACAGATTCTGAATATTATCCATGTGGCCAGATGCCCTAGCACTAGATAGTCTTATGCAGACAAATGGAAAAGGTTCTGCACCTGGATCCAGGATAAGGGGCTAATACGGCACAGCCCTCCATCCCTCTCATCCTGGATTACTTAGCTGACCTACTACACTGTGGTGTCTCTTTCTCCTCTATAAAAATTCATGCCTCTGCTATTTCTTCTCATTTTCTCACTGAACAGCCCCTTTTCTCACACCCTTTGATCAAACAGTTCCTCAGAGGGGCTAGCAACTTGAGGCCCCCCAAAAGGGCTCCAGCACCAGCTTGGGGCCTTAACTTTGTCTTGGAAAAGCTCACCCTGCTTCCTTTTGAACCAGCTTCTTCTGCAGAGCTAAAATTTCTCTTCTGGAAGATGGCCTTCCTTCTGGCCATCACTTTAGCCAGAAGAGTCTCTGAGCTGCAAGCACTCATGGCTGTTGAACCCTTCATCATCTTCCATGCAGACCAGGTATCCCTCAGAACTTATCCCATCCTTCATGCCCAAGGTGGTGTCCAGTGTGGCTCTCATCCAATCCATTCATTTGCCCATCTTCTTTCCTTATCCCCAGAACAAGGGGGAAAGGATTGTTCACACACTCTAGATGTGCACAGACAGCACAGATACTATCTGAACAGGACTAAATCCTTTAGAAAGTCTGATCAATTGCTGATTAGCTTTGCTACAGGGGCAGAAGGCAAAGCCAAATCCAAACAAACCATTTCCAAATGGATAGAACACTGCATCCATTTCTGCTACAAACAGCATGGTAAGCCTCCCCCCAAGGGGGTCAAGACGCACTCCACCAGAGCAGCCTCCACCTCTGCAGCTTTCTTCAGGGAAGTCCCCACCAGGAATATCTTGGAGGCTGCCACCTGGACATCTGTTCACACTTTTACCAAGCATTACCACCTCCCTCTCTTCTCCAAATCCAGGCAGGGTTTGCCTCTGCAGTCTTGCAGGGCATCCTAGCCAGCCCCTAGCTTCCTAGACTGCCTCCACCTATTTCCTCAGCTTTGGGAATCTTCCGAAATGTGATGACTACAACAGTGAAACACAAAGAACATAGTACAGTTATGTACACTTACCATAAATGTAGATGCTTGAGTTTATTCATTGTTGCAATCCTGGTTTCCCTCCCTTCACCACTCTTTTTTCTCTTTCTCTTTTTGTTACCTTTCTTCGTTGCTGTTCTCCTTTCCTTACAAGGGACATATTGGTATTTATTTTCCACTGGTGGGGTTCTTCCACCAGAACCTGGCCTCCTACTGTGGGGGCTCCTGACAGGTTAGGGCAAGAAAAACTGATGTAATGGTGTCGGCTGCCTTACTTTATACCACTGACGACCTGACCTCAGTCCTCAAGTGACAGCAACCGATGCAGAAATACTAAGTGTCTGATATTCGGGCCAACCGATGGCTACCCTGGCAGGGATAACCCAAATGTGATGACCGCAACAGTGAACACACTCGAACATCTACATTTATGGTAAGTGTATACAACTGTACTTTTCCCAGTTGATGGTGGGATAATTGAAATCCCCCATAACCCGAGTGTTTAGTAATATTTGGATTGTGTGCAGTTTGGTCTAGTAGGCTTCATGCACGTCATTGCCCATGGAGGGGGATGTATTGAATGGGGGGGTCTTACCTCTCTGAAGCCAATATGGACCCTAGGGCCGAACTCCCTGCTCTGGCTGGAGGTGGGAGCAACACTCCCATCTGCAATTGAGTTTGCAGGAACATTCTCAGTTGTAGCAGCCCACCTGAGGCTTCAGAGCATTTAGGTCTTTCCGTACCTGGACGACTGGCTTCTCACTGCTTCCACCAGGCATCAACTTGTATTAGCCGGGGATTTCTTCCTTCAGGTGTCGACCCGGCTGGGGATCACGATAAATCTCAAGAAGTCTTCCCTCCAACCTGTTCAAATTCTAGACTTCATAGGGGCAAGAATAGATTCTCTTCAGGCCAGGATATTTTTGACTCCAGACCGACATCACAGCCTGGCCCTTCATGTATTGGCGATCCTTCAGTCTCCTGCAACCCCAGCAGAGTTAGTCCTGAGAGCCTTAGGGTCCATGACAGCAGCAATAAATCTGATTCCTTGTGCACGTCTGCATATGAGAGTGTTACAGTGGACGTTACAAGTTTAGTGGTCTCTACTACATCAATTTCTAGACTTTCCAAGTCCAAAGTGTGCAAAAGTTCTCTCGTGGTGGCTTCAATCCCAGGAACTGCGAAAAGGACGCCCCTTTGTTTTGCCTCTGCCCCAAACCACTGTGGCCACGGATGCCTCCTGCTTAGGGTGGGGGAGGCACTGTTCGTGCAGGACTGTCCAAGGCATGTGGACTCAGAGCGAGACTGTTCTGCATATAAACATTCTAGAGATGAGAGCAGTCCTTTTAGTGTTGCAGGCCCTTCATACCTCTCTTCCTCTGGGAACTATTGCGATCCAGTCAGACAATATGTCATTGGTCTGGTACATCAACAAACTAGGGATCCAGGTCTTATCCGCTTTGCCGAGAGGCCATGAGAGTGTGGGAATGGGCGATCTCCACCAACCGCTTTCTGATAGCAATGCACATCCTGGGTCAGTCCAACATTTTGGCAGACAAATTGAGCAGAACTATCCTTTCACCTTACGAGTGGTCTCTGATCCCTTATGTAGCGGAACAGATCTTCCTCAGGTGGGGTCAGCCGTGCTGCAATCTCTTTGCATTGCCGTCCAATGCGAAGTGCAGCGAGTTGTTTGCTCTAATTCCTCCGATGGGGGGAAGCCCCCAGAAATGCTCTTGTCCATGCTTGGCCATCTGGTCTTCTTTGTGTATCCTCTGCTTCCACTCATGACAAAATTCTTACAGAAAGCTCGTCTGTTGGGGAGAAGAGTTATCCTCATAGCCTCGTTCTGGCCTCAAGTTTGGTTCCCTTGCCTGTGGTCTCATCTCCTTGCTCCACCCTGGATCTTGGATCCCATTCCAGATCTTATTCGTCATCCCTCGGGAATTCTTCCACCGAATCTGGACAGCCGCAAGCTCACAGCTTGGGTTGCTCCAGTTCCCTTAGTTGCTAGGACTCCCGGTATCTCTTCCCCAGTTAAATCCATTCTGGTAGCGACACATAAGTACTCTACCAGAAAAGTTTGCAGTAGTAAGTGCAAACGTTTTTCCTTTTGGGCTTTGCAGAGAAATTTGGATCCTTTTACCGCTCTGGTTCCAGTGGTGGTAGACTTTTTATCTCATATTTTCCAGCAAGGAGCCAGCTCTTCCACAGTGAAAGTCCAGCTGGTGGCTATTTCACATTTTCATGTGGTGGAAAATTCAGGCTCTCTAGCTGCTGCCAGAATTTGCAAGACTTTTTTGAAAGGTACTTTTCTTCTGAGGCCTCCTTTTAAGAATCCTTCCCCACTGTGAGATTTGACTTTGGTTCTTCACGCCTTAGTTGTGCCCGCATTCGAACCCGCAGCATCAGTTGACTTGAAATTCTTGTCATGGAAGACAGCCTTCCTGGTGGCTATTACTTCAGCCAGGAGAGTGTCGGAGCTTCAGGTGCTATGTATGAAACCCCCATACTTACTTTTTCACAAGGATAGGGCATCTCTTGGGACAAACTCGTCTTTTCTTCCTAAAGTTGCTTCGGAGTCAAATATTAATCAGTCTATTAATTTGCCTGTATTTTTCCCTAATTTTCAAAGTAAAGGGGAATATAAACCTCATTTGCTGCATGTGCACAGGCAGTTACGTTTTTGCTTACATAGGTCCAAACCCTTTCTGTAAATCTGATCAGCTTTTCGTTTCCTTTGCTAGACCCTTTTTGGGAAAACCAGTTTCAAAAGTGACCGTCGCTAAGTGGATTTCGCTTTGTATCTTGCAAGCATATAAAGAATTTGGATTACCAACACCAGAAGGGGTTCATGCTCACTCCACCCGTTCTATGGCTACTTCTGCTGCATTCTGATCTAGAGTTTCCCCGGACGATATCTACTCAGCAGCTACCTAGGCCTCCTGTCACACCTTCATTACTTATTATATGCTAGATTTGGTGTCTAGAGGAAGGGCGTCCTTTGGCTCTGCAGTGCTCCGGAATATTCTTCCTTACGGGCCTCCCAAGATTTCAGGTAGCTGGGGATTCTGTCCCACAGGTTGATGATCAGATGAAGTTAACAACTTCAGATAAAGAAGTTATGTACTCACCATAAAGTTCCATCTGAGATGTTAGACTTCATTTGTCAGCAACCTTCCATCCCTCCTTCCCCCTGACCTTAATGGTTATTGCTCTGTTTGGGCTCGATGTCCTGTATTTGACGAGCCTGGTGTACGAGTTTGGGTCAGGTCTTTTTGGCTTAGGTTGTTGTGTGTCACGTTTTTGGGTGGCAAACTCGATCTGAGGATTGAAGGAGGTTGCAGTGTTGCATGGGTAAGGGAGAGGAGCTTGGAGCTCTGATCTTTAGCTTGGTAAGCTGCTAACTTGGATCCGGAACCCATAGGCTGCTGACAAATGAAGTCTAACTACTCGGATGGAATGTTATGGTGAGTACATAACTTCTTTTTTGTTGTTTATAATGTGGCATCATTCTAGGTGAGGGTAGTATGCTGCTCAAGTTTAGGGACATACCTGCCTGGGACATGTACTCGGAGAGCTCAGTCATGTCTGTCTTCATATAGTCCAGTGAGGTACTTCTCAGTTCGTTCACTCCAACATGAACTCTGACAGAGTCATGATGGTACTTGTTGCTGAAAGACCGGAGTGCATGAGTGATCTGATGACTCCTGGCACTGGATAGGCAACTGACTGTGACTTTCTCCTTGTCCAGCCTTGTGAGTGGGACATCATTGTCTTAGTATCGAGTCCCAATGACTAATAAAATTGTATTTTGAAGGTTACTCCTTACGGGCTTGGTAGGTGAGACACTGGTGTTGCTGTGTGACATGGGTGCTGTGGGAGCTTGTAGCAGTCTTGTGTTTTGGAGGTCTCTGGTGTCTCTGTAGTTTTTTTAAGAGAACCTCCACGTTTGTTGAGTTTTGTGTTGTGTGCATGTGTAGTGGTGGGTGGGTTGACACCCTCTTCCGTGTTACTGTTTTGATTGCGAGAGAGCATGGGTTCAAGATTCATGATGCAGATGCATCTCTCACACTCTATATTAGAGTAAGTTATTAGTAGAGGGTTGTTGGTGTACATGAGACAATTATTACACTGCCTCAAGAGACCCAAGTCAAGAAGGTTAGCAGGGGAAACAAGGGTGGTCCAACTGTCCATAATGCTGGGTTGAAGACTGTTGTCACTTGGGGGGCTTTTCAGGATTGATCAGGGAGGAGCTCAGTGGATGGATATTTCTGCCTGTTTTTTTGTTTTGTTTTGTTGAGAATTTAATATGTTTCAGCTCACTAGCAATATTTCTTTGACTGGGAAGGTACTAAGGATGAGGGCTACACTAATGTGCTACAGCTGTAACTAAGGGAAAATCTGTTCAATTAATCTGTCCTGCTATGACACACAATTGTGGCAGTGCACAATGCTGTTCAACGTGCAGACAAACAGAAACCTGCTCAAATGCATGACTTAAATACTAGCATCTAAAAACTTGAAAAAAAAATTCAAACTGTTTAAAAGGACCAGTGAGTATTTATTCCATGCCGTAGACCAGCCAACCTCCACCAGACAGGTTCCAATTAGCACAATCCTCTCAATAGAGTGCATAAAGGCCCCTTCCAATCTGTGATGGCCTGGAAAATGTGCTCAGAACAGACACACACTACAAACAGACCCAGATGCAGCAAACCTGTATCTTGACAATGCTATAGCTATAGTTTTAGCTGGAACGACTAGGGAATGTTTAACATAGCAGAAAAATGGCAGTGAGATGCTAGAAAAAAATATTTAAACCGTAGAAAATCAGCAAGGAGAGTAGGAGATGTACATGAGCTCAAACATGCTCGCCCAGAGGTTCCCGGACTTTGTCAACACAAATGCTCTGGAACAGATAGTCTGTACCCCCACAAGAGGTTCAGATGTCCTAGACATAGTACTCACCAGCATGGGGGGGTTACTACATTCCCCCCTGTGTGATGCCCTCCCTAGTAAGGTCGGACTGTAAAGCCGTCTTGTTCCAACTAACTGTTGGACCCAACACTCCCACAGAAACAAAACAACTAAAACGTTTTCAAAAACAAACTACAACCTACTAAGCAGTGGTATAAAAAGTTTTATACTCCCCGCAATCACAGACAACAATGACTCCTATGCAGTGGTGTATTTAAATGTGCTGTATAAATACTTAAAACAACTGCATGGACTCGGCTGTACCTGACTGGGTCAAAACCAGGTCCTCCTGAACAAAGAAGCTATATTAGTGGACCTCAAGTATAAACAGGTTATATAACAACAGGAAGAAACTGATGTCTAGGAACAAGAGGGAACTGACTCAGCAAAGGGAGAATTCGATCCATATCTTGAACAAGCAATTCAGAAGTCTTGTAAAGTCCTCTAAAGCAAACTATGAAGCTAAAATAGCATCCCTAGCCAAGGATAATAAGATACTCTTTAACTATGTCCAAAATCAAAAAGAGAGTGCCCAGCTGTGTGCTGAACGGGTAGTGGATGGCACCACTCATACTATACCACACAAAATTGCCAACCAGCTAGCTGACAGATTTGGCACAGACTCCCCCCCCCCCGTCATCAGCAGCCATGCTCCAAAGCATACCTGACACCAGTCTTCTGCCTTGTATCTCTAGAGATCAGGTCATATATGCACTCCCCAAGGCCACAAACATGCTCTCAGTGGGACCAGGTCACATCCCATGTTGCTTACTAAGCAATCTAAAACAGGACCTAGCAGACTCACTTGGAGTTCTTTTTAACCATAGCCTCAGAACTGGCTTGTTCCAGCAGAGTGGAGAATAGCAACAGTAATCCCCTTGCACAAAGGGGGGCGATCAGCTGACCCTGGGAACTATAGGCCCAGCCTCATCTGCAAGGCCATGGAAAGAATCATCATAGACCTTAACAAGGACATAGGCGACTGTTGAACTGCAGACCAACCCAGTTTGGCTTTAAGTGTAGATCATGCTTATTAAACCTAGTAGACTTCTTTGGGAAAGTCACAAAAGCTCTGGATGAAGGTAATATAAGTGTGTGCCACCTATTTTTACCTAGCCAAGACGTTTGACAGAATCCCCCATTCGAGTATCATTGAGAAACTCTCTCAGCTGGGGATCAACCCTTACATCATTAGATGGGTAGCCAGTTGGCTCACCGACAGAACACATTCTGTCAAAGTTGGTGACTGCAGCTCTGCCATTAGACCTGTCCCTGTGGTGTACATCATAGATCTGTGTTTGGACCTTTACTGTTTGGAATCTGTTTCTTAGAAGTCCAGGCTAAAGTTGACTGCCTTTGGCTTACTAAGTTTGC
Source organism: Protopterus annectens (assembly GCF_019279795.1). Lineage (NCBI taxonomy): Eukaryota > Metazoa > Chordata > Ceratodontiformes > Protopteridae > Protopterus > Protopterus annectens. Next base: position 1,719,434,025 of record NC_056729.1, on the reverse strand, counting down.
TGATAATTGCAAATTGGCTGCAATTAAGTCCTCAGTGATGTTAATGTGTATTACAAGAGGTGCTAATAAAATGATTGGTGACAAAGCCACAGCCTAAAACTGAATGCAAAAAAGTGAATTATTTTCCCTTTGGTAAAGTAGAATTCCCTGCTAATTACATTATTGACAGCATCTCCCGAAGTCCAAACCCAGTGCTGCAAGATCTAGGAACACAGGTTGATAATCTGAACTTTGGCCACCAAGTTTTTGCATATTTGAATATTGTTAACATCTAATAAAGCCTTATTAACCGAATTACAGTGTTTACAGAAGTTTTTTCTGAAAAGTACAAAAGACTGGGCCCGTAAAGGAGAGACTGGCACCTGTTCAGCCCAAGTTTGGGCAATTAACAGAAGGAGACTATACTTCCAGTGTCATTTCAGTTGTTTCCACTTAATTCCAGTTATCTACAATCTTGAGTTCTTTCACAGTCCATTGTCTGGCTCATTTCTCCAGAGAACTTTTTTCTTCCAGTCAGATAGTACCTCGTTGGGGAATTCTCTGTTCTAATTTAGAGTTCAAAAAAGTCAGTATATGCTTTGTGTGGCAAGCAAATCCCACATAAGGGTTGTTTGTTTTGTTTGGACCCTCAACACAATGTCTTTAACTGTCCTAATTGTGCAAAATTCCATGTGAAAACTCTCAAACGTAGGGTGGCGGTAGTAGCCGTCCATATGAAATCCTCCTGTTTGGCATCTTCGGTAGCATTCCATTCCACTACAAACACAGAGCCTCTGCAGCCTCCAGCATGTGCTAGTGTCTTTCCAAAAAAAATAACAGAAAGACAAAAAGGCCAGTTACCCTGACATTACCAAACAATGCTTCAACTTATTGGTCTTAAGTCTGCTAAAACAGGTAAGGCACCTTTGTGGCCCCCTGGTCTGGTAAATCCTAGGTGGAATTCTCTAGCATCACCTCTTGGGAGGCTGCCATTCTTTCTGGCCTACCTACAAATGCTGCCCTGGTGCACACTTTGGTGTGTTCTGAGGTCAATTTGCAGGCCTCTGCTTCAGACGTGCATGTTGTGGGTCAAGAGGAAGACTCCCTATCTTCCCAACTACTGAAGCTACAGTTAGACAACCTCATCCTCCAATCACCCCTTAAAATGGACACCTAAACTGAAGCAAGCCACTTCTTTTTCTTTGCCACCTCTTGAAACCACTTCTCAGACCAAAGCCCAAGACCGTATTAAAATATCACAGGGGTTTATGGCCTTCATGAAATCTAGAGAGCCCTCTCATTAATATATCTCTGAGGCATCCCCATCTAAAAGAAGCAGGGAAGAATGTTATTCTCCTAGCTCTGAGGATGAGGAATTGTCTTACTCAGGCCACTTGCCAGTTGAAACTTACTCAGACTCTGATGACACCCTGTCTTCTGCCTCCTTTCCGAATACATTTCCTTTGGGGATATCCTGCATGGAATGAAGGAGACCTTTACTCTGAAAGACTTCCCAGCTAAAAATCTGGCTCAGTACTTGTTCAAAACCGGGATAAACTATATCCCCAAGTGTGACCAAGTATCTTTTCATTCCTTATACTTCTTGCTGTCCCTTCTTCATTTACTTCCTCACTGCCAATTCTCTTCCGAGATTTTCTTTCAAAATATACCTTTTCCCTCGCTTCATATTGCAGTTCCCATTTGTTAGACTAACTTACCTTTAATTTTTTTAGAAACTGTCTACAATTTCACTAAATATTAAATGAATGGTTAAACATTGATACAATGTATATGATGTTTTTGTATTGTCTGATTTGTTATATTTTAATTACAGATGTTTTTGTTTTATTTTTGAAGATTGTAAAATTATTGTTCTTAAAATGTTTTGTAATTTGGAGCTGAAAATGGGCTTTCTACTCAGTCGAACTTCCCCAGTAATCAAATGTCAATAAATACATTTCAGTTGGGAAAGTAAATAGTTCTGTCAAACCCAGACCATTGGCTATTCCTCCTGTATTCATTGTATTGGATGATGTCTTTGAAGACGTTGCTTTACACCCTGATTCTCTAACCCCTGTTCCAAGGAAACCAGACAGGTTTTCATAGTGCTTGAATCTCACAAGCACCTCCACAAAAACCCAAAAGCTGGTCCTTCTATTGTCTCCACTGAATCCACAAAAGGTGTGCCTAAGGGACCATCCATACCTCCCCTACAAATTGTACCAATTGATAGGCAAAGTAGATTATTTTACAGACTTGGAAAGAAGGGTTATACCTCTGTCACCCTGCAAGGAAAGCTTTGAATCGACAAGTTCATATGCTAAAGTACCTTGAATCTCTCAGAAAAAATGTTAGCTAAGGTGGACTGTACTGCGGATAAAACCTTATCCAAGGAAATCTAGAAGACAGCCAGAGAAACTGTACAAGTCTCCAGACGTTCCCAGAAATGTGGCTGTGATGCCTTAGATGCTTCTTGCAGAGCAGCTGCCACAGGTTCTGTCATCAGTATGGTGGCATGGCTCAGGACCCAGCCCCTGTCAGGTCTGGTAAATCTATGTTACAGGTTCTATCATCAGCATGCATGGATGGCTCAGGACCCAGCCCCTGTCAGGTCTGGTAAATGTGTTGCAGATTCTGGCATCTGCATGCATGGCTCAGGACCTGGCCACTGTCAGATCAGGAAAAACTCAAATCAGGTTCTGTTAACTACATGCTTCAGGACCCAGCCACTGTCAGAACAAGACCACAGGTTCTGTTATCCAGTGACATGCATGGTTCAGGACCCAGCCATTGTCAAGTCTGGTAAAGGTTGAACTACTGGATGCTCCATTAGAAAAGGATTTTTTTTGGTCCTCCAGCTGAACAGGTTTTTAAAAAGTGAGATAAAAAAGGGAAGAAAATTAAAACCGTGGAAGAATTTTACTTGTCTGACCTCCTGATACAGTAGGAATTACACTTCTAAATCTTGACCTTTTACAACTAGATAAGATGGGGGGGGGCTCCAAAGAGCCCATCCAGTAGAGAGAACTGTGACAATGTTCTAAACCACCCTTTCTTTCCCTTCAAGACTCTGATAGGAAGAATTTCTTCCTTAACCAGTGAAAATCTATCACCAGAGACCATTGAGTCCTCAGCATCATAGAGAAGAATTTCTATGTTCGGTTCAGAGAAATACTGACCTCCTTGGGCATTCCAAAGCCACCAAAAGAGCAAGAAAACCTCTTATTACCACTTAATTTCAGGGAGCTGCTTCAAGGATCCATCCAGTCTGTCCCTCCAAAGACTTCTACTCAAGGATGTTTGTAGTTCCAAGAAAAGGGGGTTACATGGAGGCCAATCTTGGACCTTCCAAAGCTAAACAAGTTCCTCAATATCCCAAAATTCAAAATACTTTGCAAAAATTGCTGTCCATGATCATCTGCAATGCTTCTATGATCACTCTAGATCTAAAACAGTCTTACTTACATGTCCCCATAGCAGACAGTCACAGAAAGTACCTACAATTTGTAGCAACAAGTTCCCTCTTCCAGGTCTGTGTTTTACCATTTGAGCTATCTTCTGCTTCCAGAGTTTTCACAAAGATGTTTAGCCCATCTGATAGCACATTGCAGAACTCTAGGGATTCATATTTACCCCTACCTGGATGACTGGCTCTTTCAGGGAAGGGAAGATCCATATTAGATACTCTGGATGACTTGCAGATCACCGTAGACTGCTTTCAGAAGGTAGGTCTTACCTTAAATCTTCAAAAATCCCAAACATTTCTTCAAACAAGGATCCTGTTTCTTGGAGCCCTCATAGATTCTGTTCAACAGAAAACCTTACTTCCCTAAGACAAGATTGCTTTCTTGATGGGCAGTCTCACTGTTCTGCTTCCAAAGCAGCTCATCACTGCAAGAGAATTCTTGAGGATACTAGGGTGGGTGGCATCCTGCATTTTCATGATCCCATTTATAAAGTTACACATGATGAAACTCCACTGGTTTCTGAGAAATGTTTAGGAATGGCATTCCCAACCCCTAGAAACCCTACTGCCTGTCCTTCCATGCCTGAAAAAAAAATGACCTATGGTAAAACAAAACTGTACAGGGGAACCCAGAGACAACATTCACTTTACCAGAAGCAGACAATACCATCACCGATTGTTCAGACATAGCTGGGGAAGTCCACTTAGGTTCCCTGAAAGTCCAGGGTATTTGGTCCTCACAGCAGAGGAAGTTGCATATAAATCAGAAGGCATTATTAGCAGTCTGCTTGGCCATAATAGCTTTTCAACAAAACTTAAGCCCATAGACTGTGCAAATCTGGACTAACAACACCGTAGTGATGTGATACATAAGCAAACAAGGGTGAACTTTGTCTTACCCTCTCTGCAGCCTTTCTAGGAAACTTTGGATGCTGGCTCAAGAGATAGGGCTGACCCTCATAGCCTGTTATATTATGGGTCTGAACAATAGATTTTCTAAGCAGAGACCTTTTAGATCCCAACAAATGGATGCTGAAGAGAGCAGTCTTCCTAGATCTAAGCATACAGGGGGTATCTCCTCATGTACTTGTTTGCCTTTCACCACAACAAACAATGCAGAACACAACATACAGGAGCTTGGAAAATGGATGCAGTCTCCTTCATATGGGCAAACTGGATGTCCTTCAAGGATGCATCTGCAGTCCTTACATATGGGTTGTCCTGCCTCAGGCAGCCCTTCGGTCGGCCGGATTCCAAAGTCTGGGTCCGGCGTCGGCTGTCGTCGCCCTTTCCCCGACATCAGAGCACCTGGGGTATGAAAGAGTCAGCCAACGCCATCTTCCCCAGTCTTTCTTGCCGCGTGGTGCCCGAAGCAGAAGCAGTTCGCAAGTGCCGGTCAGCCAGCTCCTGTAAATTCAGCTACCGAAGACTTCAAAAAGCTAAGCACCCCGTTGGGGACTCTTTCTTGCCTCAGCCGATGTCAGATCAAACGCTTAAAGTTAATAATTGCTTGACTTGTGGGAAACAAATACCTCATAAGGATTTCCATTCCTACTGCCTCCCTTGCCTAGGCCCAGACCACGACGTCTCGGCCTGTACTGCCTGTGCCTCCTTTAATTGACGCACTCTTAGGCGTCGGTCGGAGTTTGCAGAGGAATTTTTTTGGGGCTAGTTTCTCTTCTAAAATGCCATTGGAGACTCCAACTTCTCATTTAATCAAAAAACGGAAGGACAAGGACCGACACAAGCGGACCGTGGTTTCGGCTGAAACCACGCCTAGGCCTACCGCGAGTGTCTCTGTCTCGGCTGAAGCAGAGTCCTTGGTACTTCCGACTGTGGAAACGGTACAACCGACAGCCTCGGCCCCGGAGGCTTCTTCTGAGTCGGTTATGGATTTACCCTCGGAAACCGGTGTTCAGGAAACTACCGACACCATTCCCTTAGACAAGACTACCCCAGCACGTGGAGCACCCAGGCCCCCCTGCATCCGTGTCCATTAAAGCATTCACTAGGGCTAAAGCTGCTAAGCAACAAAAAACTCTGCCTCCCAAGTCTATTTCTCAGGGATCCACTACAGGTTCACAGATTCTAACTTTGGCTGAGGACCTTATTTCCTTAATCAGGAGATCCCAACCTCATCCGGACAGGGGCTCTCAACCCCCTCTAGACAAAAGGCCCAGGGTTGAGTCCGCTGATCCTCAGTCCTCTGATGAGGCCTCTGATGGCTCTGCTCTATCAGATTACCAGGAGGAGGCCTTCACGGCCTACGAGGATTCTGATGCAGAGGAATCCATTCCCTCTGCCTCCCCTCCTGAAGAGCTGTCCTTTGGGGAGACCCTTCACTCCATGAGAGAGCATTTCCAATGGCAGGGCCAGGAATTCTCAGATTCCAGGAAGAGATTAAGGACTTTTGTTCATTTACCTCAGCATAGACCTTTGGCTATTCCTCCTGTTTTAAGTGTCATTGATGATGTGTATTCTGAGTCTAGCACTAACCCTGACACCCTTCCTCCGGCTCCTGTTAAACCCGATAGGTACTACAGGGTCCCGGACTCGCATCATTTCCTTTACAAGGCCCACTCTGCTGACCCAGAAACTATTTCCCAGGGTCCTAAAGGGGTTGCAGCTGCCACTACTAAAAATCCACTCCCCTCTGAAAGGGAGTCCAGGGCTTTAGAGAGATGGGGTAAAAAAGTGTATACTTCTTCCACTCTGTCTGAGGGCTTTAAATTGTCAATTTCATATGATACAGTACCAAGAGTATTTGTTGGATGAATTGCAGAAAAAGCTGTCTTCTCCTGAACCCCTAGACCGTAAGTCACTTCAGGATCTGGTACATAATTCACAACAGGTTAGCAACCATTTCTTGCAGTGTGGTTATGATGCATTGGAAGCTTCATGCAGGTCAGCAGTGACAGGTGCAGTCATACGTAGACATGCTTGGCTGAAGGAACAATCTCTGCCAGATCATGTTAAGGCTAAGCTTTTGGATGCTCCACTGGAAAAGCAAAAGTTATTTGGCTCCACTGCTCAGGAGGTCTTAAAGAAATTTGAGGAAAAGGCTAAATCTGTACAAACAGTCAAAGATTTCCTCCAGGTACAACCACCAAGATTCAGCAGAAATTGGCCTTCTAAGAATTGGTCCTTTCCAGAAGACAGATATCAAAGAGGCAAGAACAGGCGTGCCAGAGGTAGAGGGCAAGCTAGAGGCTCCTACAGAGGACGTCAATGGCAGCCTCCTAACCAGAGAGGTAGTGCAGGACCAACACCTGCTGCACAAGGACAGACTCAATGACTTCACCTTGATCCCGCCAACCAGGGCTCAATTAGAAGCACCTTTGGGCGGACAATTGTCTTTATTCTCAAGAAATTGGCACAGTATTACAAGGGACAAATGGACACTGCAAATAATAGACAAAGGATACAGGTTCCATTTCCATACATTACCAAAAAGAAAAGGAATGCCAAACCTGCCACCAAATCAAAGGGCAGAGGCTTTAAAACAAATTGCCAACCTATTGCAAATGAAAGCTATAGAAAAGGTTCCTCTCGCAGAACAAGACCAAGGATTTTATTCCAGACTATTCCTTGTCCCAAGAAAAGAAAAACAATGGAGGCCTATTCTCGATTTGTCCGTACTCAATACTTATCTCTTTGTGCCAAAATTCAAAATGCTGACCCTACAGCAACTCCTTCCCATGCTGGGCAAGGGGTCTTGGCTGGTAACTCTAGACCTCAAGGAGGCATACCTGCATGTCCCTATCAGACAAAGTTGCAGAAGACACCTCAGATTTCTTGCAGGTTCAGAGCATTATCAATTCTCAGCATTGCTCTTTGGCTTATCTACTGCGCCCAGAGTATTCACGAAATGCCTGGCATCAGTAATTGCACACTGCAGACTTCAGGGGATTCAAATATATCCGTATCTGGACGACTGCCTTATACAAGCGGACAGCCAACAAACTTTGGAAAAACATTTGAATTATGCCATCCGCCTACTGCAGGCCTTGGGATACACAGTCAACATTCACAAGTCAAGACTTGTGCCATCCCAAAGAATAACTTTTCTGGGTGCAGAACTAGATACAACCACCCAAATGGCTTTTCTCACAGAAGAAAAACAAAGACAACTACCGGATTACTTCAAAAATCTGACAAAACAAACTCAGATGACTGCAAGGAAAATCCTGCAGGCCCTGGGTTACATGGCATCGTGCATTCTTCTGATTCCACAAGCAAGGCTGCATATGAGAAAACTACAATGGTACCTAAGGAGTTTATGGTCCCAGCGCAATCACAGCCTAGAAACTTTGATACCCCTCATTCCATGCCTTCAAAAGGAATTCCTGTGGTGGGCCCAAGCAAGCCAGTCAAACAGGGGTCTGCCTTTCAGCAAACCAGTAACCAGCCAAACCATTACCTCGGACGCTTCAGACCATGGATGGGGAGCTCATACGGACGACAGATGCATCCAAGGACTATGGTCTCAGAAAGAATTGCGCATGCACATAAACCAAAAGGAAATGCTGGCAGTGATTCATGCAATTGAGGCCTTCAAGCACTTTCTACATCAAGGCCACCTACTAATAAGGACAGACAATACCACAGTTATGTGGTACATAAACAAGCAAGGAGGTACCCATTCCTACCCTCTTTGCAGACTAGCAATGAATCTTTGGGAACTTTCCCTAACACTCAATATAGAGCTGCAATCCCAGTTTGTGCCAGGAAAAGACAATGTACTGGCGGACAGCCTAAGCAGAAATTCCATGGATCCACACGAATGGCTGCTACACCCAGACATCTTCCTTCAGATAACACAATCTTGGGGGAGGCCGGACATAGATCTTTTTGCCTCCCACCACAATCATCAGCTGAAGAAATTCTGTTCAAGGACATACCACCCACAAGCATGGAAAGTGGATGCCCTCTCTTTCAGCTGGAATACTCTAACAGTGTATGCATTTCCACCTCTTCCACTAATGACCAAGGTCTTACTGAAAATCAGGACAGAGCAGCCAGAAGTGATTCTAATAGCCCCGGACTGGCCAAGGCAGCACTGGTACCCACTGTTACGGAGCCTGTCACACACGAAACCGTGGCCTCTACCACAATGGTCACTCCTCCTGACACAGCACAATTACAAAACTCTGCACTCCAGCCTGAAAACCCTGCAGCTGACAGCCTGGAGAATATCTTGACTCCTCACCAGGAAAAGCTATCCAAGAGAGTGAAGGATATCATCATGGAAGCTTGCAGACCTTCCACGAGAAAGGCATATTCAGCAAAATGGAAAAGATTCCACACTTGGAGCACCGCAAAGGGCCTAGATGCCACAGTGATGAGCATGGCACATATCCTGGAATACTTGGCAGAAATGCTCCACAATGGCCTTTCTTACTCTTCCATAAAAATTCATGCTTCAGCAATTTCAGCAGAATACAATACTGATCCACCTGTCTTCTCTCATCCTCTCCTAAGGCAGTTTCTAAGAGGAATTAAAAACATCAATCCTCCAAGAAAACCACCAGTGCCTTCATGGGACCTTAACTTCATGTTGGAAAAGTTGACTCTACCTCCCTTTGAACCAGCAGCATCTTCAGAGTTACAGTTCCTGTCTTGGAAGACTGCCTTCCTTCTGGCCATAACCTCAGCAAGAAGAGTATCTGAATTGCAGGCACTCATGGCAGTACAACCATTTCTTATTTTTCATCAGGACAGAGTCTCCTTGAGAACCAATCCTTCATTCATGCCAAAGATGGTATCCAGGGTTTCATTGAACCAAGCTATTCACCTGCCTACATTCTTTCCAAATCCGCAAAACAAGGGAGAGAAACTTCTGCATACCCTGGACATTCACAGACAGTTGCGCTACTACTTGGACAGAACTAAGACTTTCAGATAAACTGACCAGCTGTTGGTAGCATATGCTGCAGGCATTCAAGGCAAAGCAATTTCCAAACAGACAATTTCAAAATGGATAGGAAATTGCATTCGATTCTGCTACTCTTATCATGGAAAAACTGTGCCAGCTAACATCAGGCCTCATTCCACCAGAGCTACAGCCACCTCCACAGCCTTTTTAAGAGGGGTGGCTACCAAGGACATTTTAGAAGCTGCTACATGGAGCTCCGTGCATACATTTTCCAAGCATTACAATTTACCCTTATATTCCAGATCCAGAGCAGGCTTTGCTATGGCAGTCCTGCAGGGCATTTTAGCTACACCATCATTTTCTTAGATCCTACAACCCCCAGCTTGGCTATGGTATTCTTCCCATATGTAAGGACTGCAGATGCATTCTTGAAGGACATAGTACAGTTTTGTACCTACCATAAATGTAGATGTCCGATAGGTATGCATCTGCAGTCAGGTTTTCCCTCCCTTCTTCCCCTCTGTGGTATTTCTTGGGTACTTATCCCTCTTATAGCTAGCTGGGGTTATCTATTATGGTGTATTTGTTTTATATTACTGTGCATGTTTGGAATTTTTTGCATTTCTCCAAATTTAGCCTTCCTTAGAGGGCACCTGGCATCTGGGGCAAGAAAAACTGAGGAAGATGGCGTCAGCTGACTCTCTTATACCCCAGGCGCTCTGACGTCGGGGAAAGGGCGACGACAGCCGACGCCGGACCCAGACTTTGGAATCCGGCCGACCGAAGGGCTGCCTGAGGCAGGACAACCCATATGTAAGGACTGCAGATGCATACCTATCGGACATCTATATTTATGGTAGGTACAAAACTGTACTTTCCTGCATGGATTCCCACCCTTACCCCATGATACCAAGGGTACTGACAAAAGTCGGGGCAGACAAGACTTGGCATAATTCTAGGAGTCCCCTTTTGGCTGAGACTACATTGGTTTTACTGACCCTCTACGAGGGGAGATTCCAGACTCTACTACAGGAGGTATATTTCCTTTGCCTAGTCAAGGGATCTGTCTTCCACACTCACCTTGTCACACACAGGTTAACTTCCTGGTGGATTGGTTTTAAAACCAAAGACTGCATGGAGTCCCAATGACATGCTTTCCATTCTAAGGGAAGCAGGAAAGAGCAATATCCTGAAGTCATAACTGGCAAATTGAAAAAGATTTTCCACCTGGTGTCACAGCAATAACACTAGTCCTTCTCAGACAAATATTAACTCAGTCTTGCAGTACCTGTCAGGCCTTTTTAGATAAAGGCTTTCCTATTCCAGCATTAGGGTACATTTATCTGCAATATCAGCTTGTTTGCACAGTGCTCACCTGGCTTTCTCGCACCCCCACACACATGAAACTTTTTTTTAAGAAGGGCAGTTAAGTTGAGACCACTAAGAAGGAACCCTTTTCCGGCATGGGATCTAAATTATTTGGTAGAAAAACTAAGCTTACCCCCCACCTTGAGCCTGTTGCCAGTGCCTCTTGTAAAGATGCTCACCTGGAAGACCACCTTTCTTATAGCTCTTACATCAGCTAGGAGGGTTTCTGAACTACATGCCATCATGTGTAAAGAACCTTTTATTGTCTCCCACAGGTATAGGGTCACCCTCCAAACAAACTCGTATTTTATGCAGTCCATGTCCCTTCACTTCATCTCTGTTCTTGCTTGGCTTCTTAAAATCAGGGTCTGCTAATCAAACCAAAGTTGCCTTGAAGTCAGAGCTGCATCCTTCTGTGTAACAGAGACCAGGCTGAACTTTTCATATAGGTTCAAAGGTGATTCCTAGGCTAATGGCACAAGAGCTTTTACAAGCCTAACCAATAATACCCAGGATATGAAAACATTACATCTCAATTCCCCAGATATGGGATGGGGTAGTATCATCTAGTGGGTCTTTGGGTGTTGGAGCCCTGATTCATTTTACAGACTGCCTCTGTCCATAAGAGACATGGGCAGTACCCCAGGACTGAATTTACGGTTCCCCATCCATTTATCCAAATTCTTTTTGAAGAGAGTGAGGGACTGGCTTTGTTTTACAAAGATGAGAAGTTTATTCCATAGATGAGGTAGCCTTTGGGATATAAATCTCTCTCTCCAGCAAGTTCTGTTAGTCACAAATAAGGTTCGGGTCCATGAAACGCATACCCCTTGGATAATTTGTCTTGTGAATATGTAACATTTTCATCATAGGTGGATCAGAGAATGTCTTGTAGGTCACACATAAGTCCCCTCTCAATAAACAATATGAGACTGAGTAAAGGGATGTGGCCTTTAGTCGGTCCGTATAAGACACTTTGTATTTTTTAAGTGAGAAACCCCTGGCTTCTCCAGTTGGTGTTAAGTGTCTGGTTAGTTATATGCAGAATGGGGCAATGTACTCAATTATGGGCCTGGTGAGGGCCATTTACAATGGCACTATGACTTCCTTTGATTTCGATGGCATGCATTTACTTAGAAGTTGAGCCACACAGAAGGATTTTGTCACTACTATAGCTAACTGGTGGTCAAAGTTTAGGTTACTGTCTTTGTTCTTAGGTTCCCTCACCACTGGGTCTACTTTTAGAGGTGTGTTATCAATATTATAATTTGCAGGTATATCAGATTTACTAAAGGGTATGATTATGCATTCTTTAGCATTTAGTCTCAGACCATGGTTTTGGCACCAGTTGTTCTTCATTTTTAGGCCTGTTTGTAGGATGTCAACATCATTTGGGGATTCAGTGATTGCTCCCAGCTTACAGCCATCAGTGAACTTGGTGAGCTAGAAGCCACCAACACTGGCCTTCACCTCAGCGAAGTATGTACAGAACAGGAGGGGTCCCAACACTGAGCCCTGTGGGACACTCCTGGTAACAGATTTCTTATCAGAAGTGGATTGCCTGTCTGGACTACACGTGTCCTGTCAGTGAGCCAATTGGCTGTTCATCTGATAATGTAGGGGTTTATTCCTAACTCAGTAAGTTTATCTATGATCCCCAAGTTGGAGATTGTGTCATAAGCTTTGGCTAGATATGGATAAGCAGTGTGTACCATTTTACCCTCATCCATAGCTCTAGTGACTTTCTCGAAGTCCACCAGATTGAGCAGGCAAGACCACCTTTTGACAAAGACAAAATTGGGTCTGATCCTGTTTTTGGAGAGTTCCTGTGTTCTTTATCAGGTCCATGATAATTCTTTTCATGGCCTTGCAGATATGACTGGTAAAGCTTATGAGCCTGTAGTTCCCTGAGTCAGTTGATGGGCCCCCATTGTGCAGAAGCACAGCTGTTGCAGTCCTCCATTCCTCTGGGACAAAGCCCGTCCAGAGATTGTGGTTAAAGAGGGTTTCTGGTGGCCCTGATAGATTCTGTCTTAAACTATTTAAAAAGCATCCTAGAATTTATTGGGACCCATGGAGGCTGTGTTTTTGTCTTTAGCAAGTGCAGTAAGGAAGGACGTTTTCGCTTATAGTGACTGATAGGGTGATGAGTGCCAGTATTTCTTTGGGTGTGGTAGGAGGTGATGGGGGGGGAGAAGTTTGAACTGAACTTGTCGACCAGCTGGTTTTCTATAGTTTCAAGCTGGGTGTAAATGTTGTTGTTCATAATTAACTCAACACATTGCTGAGCATTTCCCCTGAGGTTACAAACATAATTTAAAAAAGCCTTATGGTGATCTTTCACATGGGAGGCTTTCTTTGCCTTGTAGTTTGCTTTGGCAGATTTGACCAGCTGTCTAGTTTTAGACTGGTGAGTGTCTTTTGCACCGTTTTGTCTGTTCTTTCTTGGCTTTGGAGAGGATTTTTTTTCTTGTTGATTAGCCTATTTATGCTAGGGGGGGGGGGGGTTAGTTAATTTTTCACAGTAATCCTAAACTTGACTTGGACAGGTACTGGCTCCTCTGTGTAGCTATGAATGAGGTTATACAGTGCTTTTGTGTACAGTTTGGTAGTTTTCCCCTTTCTATTGTTACCTTCTTTATCACTTTCCTTTCCACGAGTGAGTGTGCTGTTTCTACCTGGTGGTAACCTTTTCTACCATCATTGGTAGGGCTTTCCTTTTTCCTTCTACCATTCTTTGGTAGCTGTGGCCTACCATTGTTGGTAGCCATTCCCTTCATCTGTGTGTGTGCTTCTTAGTGCATGTGGGTGCTGTCAGTTGATAATTGCTTTCCATAATTTTCTTGACTGACAAATCTAAGGTAACTACTAGTTTGAAACAATGTCAAGATTGCAGAAGGAAGATGCCCAACTCTGATAGGTTCATAGGTAGGAACTAGGCTATCGGCCCAAGGGTCTAAGTAAGCCTAGCCAACAAGGTTCCCTGGCTTACACCACCCAAGAAAGTTAATTTCCTGTGCCCCTATTGAGCAGAGCCACAGAAGTGATCCCTGGGGTGTATTTCATATTTCCCATCCACTCCTCAAGATTTTTCTTGAAGAGTACTAATGAGGAACTTTGCTTGACATAAATGGGTAGCTTGTTCCAGAGTATAGGAAGTCTCTGGGACAGGAATCTATCCCTCCATCATGTCCTGTTTATTGTGGTGACCAGGTTTAAGGTCCCTAGAGCATGTAGCTCAGAGGGATTGGGATTTCTTTAGGTGTAGCATGTCCAACAGCTCTGGGTTTAACATAGCTTTATATGTTAGTTTATATGTTAGGCAGAGATCTCCTCGAAGTAGGCGATATGCTACAGAGTAAAACTGGAGTTTTTTGAGACGGTCCGTGTAGGGCATCTGTTTAAGGCCAGTAATTTTCTTTGTGAGGTACTTCTGTGGCCTTTCCAGCTGCTGCAGATGTCTTGTGAGGTACATTTCAAAAGGGGTGTTGTACTCTGTAATGGGTCTGAGTGTCGAGCAGAGGGAAACCATGAACTATTTTTTCTTGGATGAGAACTGTTTTGTGATGAGGTATGCCACATAGAAGGATTTCCTGACTGCTGTGGCGATGTGATTATCAAAGGAGAGACCAAGAACAATGCAGGACAACCTTCAGGTTAAAACGATACTATCACAGCAGGAAACGGAACGGAACCAACGTTGTTTAAATAATCTCAGTTTATTAAAGTAAAAAAGCAAAACATCCAATGCTGGGTAAAGGTAATGCCCAAAAGTCTAATATAAATTGTATCTTTCATTAAACAGCAATCCAAACACAGTAAAAATCCAGTTAGTGTTTAATGAAAGATACAATTTATATTAGACTTTTGGGCATTACCTTTACCCAGCATTGGATGTTTTGCTTAAATTATCAAAGGAGAGACTACTGTCCACCTGGGTCCCAAGGTCTCTTATCACACATTTGGCGTTAGGTAGACTACCGTTTATGTGGTATTTCATGGGTATAGAGTTTTTACCAAAGGGGATGACAATGCACTTTTTGCCATTGAACTTGAGGCCATGCCTTTGACACCAGGCATCTGTCTCAGTGGAGCCCTTCTGTAGGATGTCCACATCATTTGGGGATTCGACTATGGCTCCTAGTTTGCAGTCATCTATTAACTTCGTTAGCCAGAGGCCTTCTGTGTTAGCCTGTACTTCAGAGAAGTAGATACCAAACAGGAGAGGTCCCAGGACTGAACCCTGTCGTACTCCACTTGTCACTGGTTTGAAGTCAGATTTGGAGTCTGCTACTTTTACAGTGTGGGTTCTGTCAGTGAGCCATTTGGCAACCCATCTTGTGATGTAGGGATTTATACCTAGTTTAGTGAGTTTAGCTATAACTCCAGAATGGGGGATGGTGTCGAAAGCCTTGGTGAGGTCAAGATAGGCTGTATGAACCACTTTACCCTAGTCTACGGCTTTGGTGACTGCCTCAAAGAAGTCGATCAGGTTCAGAAGGCATGATCTGCCTTTCACAAACCCGAACTGGGTGAGGTCCAGAGTTTGGAGGTTACCAATGTCTTTGTTTGAGTTCCATGATACGTTCCATGGCCTTGCAGTCCAGGCTCGTCAGGCTAATAGGGTGATAGTTCCCAGGATCAGTGGTGGCTCCCCCTTTCCGGAGTGGGATACCATTGCTGTGCGCCATTCATTGGGCACAAAGCCTGACATGAGACTATGATTGAACATGGTGCTTAGGTGGGGAGCCAGTTCATTCTGAAGTTCATGTAAAATGCAGCCTGGGACGTTGTCCGGTCCCATGGATACTGTGTTTTTGGTTTTAGAGAGTGCAGCTTTTACCTGCATAGATGTGATGACAGGGACTCTGCATTTTTCCTGTATAAATATGGGCTCTTGAGGGGGGGGGGGTAAGTTTGCACTGAACCTATCTGCCAGTTCCAGCTGCTGTGGTGCTTGATGGCCTTTATTCCTTCGGTTCCAGAGTGTGCCTTGAGTCCCTCTGTTCTATCGGAACCAACGGGCTCCTGGGACTGTAGCTCCACTGTCAGGTCTGAGGGGCTCAGATCGGCTCCAATTTTTTGTTCAGCACAGTCCTTTACTCTCAGACCCTTGGCTGAAGTAGGCTGTTCCTCGGCTCCAGCTTCGGCGGCAGGTTCCTCCGAACATGGTAGGACCAGGGTTCCGAGGTTGTCCATTTCAGTTCCAGGCTCCTATCTTCCTTAGGGGAGACCTGCCTTCCAAATTATAGAGGGCATTGGCCTCTGCAGGTTCTCAGCTGGCCCCTCCCCTATCAGAGTATTATTCTGGGACTCCCTCACACCCAGAGCTGTCACCAGCCTCCATGCCCAAGTAGAGAGCACCAAAGCTACGGATATCCCTGCAGAAGGCCCCTCTGTTTCAGAGTTCTCTTCAGAGATCCCCACTGAGGAGACACCCCCAGAAAAAAGATGTGCAAGAGGAAACAGATTTGCCAGTAGAATCTGTCACAGAAGGCATGGACTTCAATGATGGGGAGGGTTCCCCTTGGTCACCCCCTGACAATGTCTCCTTTGGAGACATTCTAGAAATTCTGAAACAGAGGGGTAACTGGAAGCCCAAAGACACTACCTCTGAGGACTTGGTTTGTCTGCCAGCTTTTGGTGTTTGCCTATCATCTTCTTGGTTGACTCCTCCTACTGACGACCTTATTAAATTGATCGCACAGCAGGCTTGGAAGGCCCCTGAGTCCGTAGAACCAATCCCCAGGAGACCGGGCAAAATTCATTCAGCACCAGAAGACCACCAACATTGGGCTAAGGGGTTAGCAGTAGATGCCATGGTGGTTGCAGCGGCCACCAATAAGGAACTTGCAGAAGAGAGTTCCAGTATTAATTTCCGTAATCGCGAGTCCAGGGCGATGGATAGATTCGGAAAGCGAGTGTATGCATCATCAACCTTCGCTTTATGGCCCTTGAATTTTATGGCACATTTTACTAGGTCCCAGTGGGATCTGATCAAGGAATTGTCAGATAGTCTTGCAGGAGCTCTGTCTAAGGAGGTTGAAGATAGTGGCTTCCCAACTAGCTACCCTGGAGTGCATTTCCAACTTGTTCATGAGGCTCATTGTGCATACAGCCAAAGGGACAACTAGGACAGCGGAATCAGGCATTGCCATTAGGCTATATACCTGGATGCGCTTATGTGAGTTTGCAGAGCCATTTAAGTTTTCTTTCATCAATGCTCCCTTTTACAGATCTTCCCTATTTGGCCCCAAAGTCAGGGAAACATTAGCCAGGTGCAAGAAGGATGGAAAGACCCTATCTGCAGTGGACATGCATTTTTCTGCTCCCCACTGCCCCTACTCTAGGAACCAGAGGAGCGGGAAGATGTTCAAAAAATCCCAAGGACCTTTTCAGGATACACATGGCAGTGGCTCCCCTCGGGGCAGGGGGGGGGGAGCTCCAAGGGAAGACGCCGACCCTGTGGCAGAGGTGGCCCACAAAATCAGGGTTCTAGATAAACTTTCTGTGGGAAACTGTACCAGCGCTCCGGAGAGGAGGCCCAATTGCTTACTGCTGGAAGCAGTCGGGGGGGGGAAGGTTTTCCTTACACTTGAGGGCCTGGCAGTGAATAATTTCATATACTTGGGTGCAAAGAATCATTGCCAGAGATTACTACATGCCCTTCATTCTCATTCCAGGATCAAGAAGAAAACTCTCCAAGGTTCCATCCAATCAGAGGGATCAATCGGCTCTGGAAATACAAAGGCTGCTAGAAAGAGAGTCATCCAGGAAGTCCCAATAGACCAGATAGGATCCAGGTTTTACTTGAGGCTCTTTCTGGTGCCAAAAAAGACAGGGGACTTGAGACCAATGTTAGATCTTGTCCTTCGGAACAAGTTTGTTCAACAGGCAAAATTCCAGATGGTCACGGCTCATTCGATCCTAGCCTTCTTAGAGGAAGATAATTGGATGTGCTCTATAGATCTTCAGGACTTGTATTACCCCATAAAAATGGATAAGTGCTCCAGAAGGTTCTGTCACTTTTGGCTAGGAGCCAGTCATTTTCAATTCAGAGTGCTGTCCTCACCACAGCCCCCAGGGTGTTCACCAAGTGTTTGGCAGCAGTGACAGCTCACTTGAGATTGCAGGAAGTCTGGATGTTTCCTTATCTGGACGATTGGCTCATCACCACTCCCACCTGGCATCTACTGCTTCAAGAAACAGATTTCGTTCTACGCCTTTTTACTCATCTGGGAATTACAGTAAATCCATTCAAAATCCCAACTAAGCCCAACTGAAGATTTAGAGTTCAAAGGAGCCCGCCTGAATACCTCCATTTGTACAGCTTCCCTTCCTCCACACAGGCTACAGAAGATAAGATACCAAGTTCAAGCCATTCTGTCCAACGACAAGGTACCTGCACTTTTAGTCCTTCAAGCTCTAGGGTCAATGGCAGCAGCCATCATCTTAGTTCCACTAGCAAGATTTCACATGAGACTTCTACAGTGGCTTTTGGCATCCCAATGGTCCATTCTGACTCATCCAGTGACGGATCCCATTTTAATAACCACTCAGTGCAAGACAGACTTTTCCTGGTATATGGAATCCAAGGAAATCCTCTTAGGCCGTCCCTTCATTCTACCTCAGCCCAAGGCCATAGTGACCATGGATGCCTCCCAGATGAGGTGGGGGGGCATTATCTGGACAGAACAGTCCAAGGCACTTCCTCCATGATGGAGGCCTATCTACATATCAATGTTCTGGAACTGAGGTTGGTGCTCTTAGCATTGCAAGTCTTACAAGCTGCTTTCTTTCTAGGAATGATTACAATTTAATCAGACAACATGTCAGTAGTCTTGTGCATCAACAAATAGGGAGGAACCAAGTCTTGCCCCCTATGTTGAGAAGCTCTCAGAGTGTGGAAATGGGCGATATCCTGCAACCGCTTTGAGAGCAACACACATCCTGGGTAGTTTGAATGTGATAACAGACAAACTGAGCAGATGTATCCTTCTGCCTCATGAGTTCTCTCAGTCCCAGAGTGGTGAAAGTTTTCCATTGCTGGGGCCAGGCTTGCTGCGACCTATTTGCTTCACCCCTGAATAAGTGCAACATCTACTTTGCCCCAATTCCCCCTGAGGGGGAGATGTTCTTCATTCCACATTGCTGCAGTCCTAACTATTGGGTAGTCCGCTGTCCAGTCGGCCCGAATACCAAAGTATATGGCTGACGTCGGTCAGGGCGCATTAGACTGACGTCAGTACGTCAGGGTACTAATGCGCATGACCGACGTCATATCCTCAGTCTTTTTTGCCGCATGGTCCGATGCAGAAGCAATTTTGCGAGTGCAGGTTGGCGTTCTGAAAGTTTCTGAAGTCAGAGTTTCAGACCGAATCAAAGTTGGCTAAGTACCCGCTAGAATATTTTGGTTTTTCTTGCCTCAGTATTTAACCGGATGTCAGAAAAAGTGAATAACTGTATTTCTTGTGGGAAACAGATACCTCATAGGGATTACCATACTTTGTGTATACCTTGTTTAGGGCCTGAGCACGACGTTGTTGGATGCCGCTCTTGTGCTAGATTTAACAAACGCACTATTAAGAGAAGGTTAGACTGTGCCAGGTTAGTTTTTGGGAAGCGTTGTAATTATAAAATGCCGTCGGAGGCTCCGACGCCCGCTTCGGCCAAAAAGCGCAAGGACAAAGCAGCAAAGCCTAGAGTGGAAGAACCGACAGTCCCAGACGTCGGATCTTTAGAAGGCTCAGTGGAGCCGGAGGTTTTGCCAGGTGTTTCTTTGGAGTCTCAGGGAGAGACTTTACTGTTACAGGATGTATCCTCGCAGGAAGTAGGCCAGGCTGAGGGGGCTTCTCAGGTGGCTGTTCTTCCCTCTCTTCCTAAGGTGGTTAGAGCCTCCCCTTCTGTTTCCAAGGCTTCTTTGAGAGGCAGGCCAAGTTTAACTTCAGTGGGGGTTTCTCCTAGTGCTTCAGGGTCTTTGCCTAAGAAACATATGCTTAAAATGGCAGAGGATTTGATTACGATGATTACAGGTTCTATGCCCCCTCCTGATAAGAGGCCTAGGGTGGAACCTGAGTTTGAGAATTTTGAGCAATGTTCGGAGGCTTCTGAGTCTTCGGCTGAAGACTTGCAGGAGTATCCTCCTTATTCTGATTCTGATGTGGATGATTCTACTCCTTCAGCTTCTCCTCCTGAGGATTTTTCATTTTCAGAGACTCTGCATTCCATGAGGGAGCATTTTAAATGGGAAGGTCAAGATTTCTCTGATTCCAGGAAGAGGCTTAGGGAATTCTTGTTTTTACCCCAGCATAGGCCTTTAGCTATACCTCCTGTTCTGAATGTGGTGGAAGATGTTTTGCAGAGGCTTCCCTCAATCCTGATTCTTTGCCTCCTGCCCCAGTTAAACCAGAGAGGTACTATAGGGTGCCTGAAGCTCATAAGTATCTTTTAAGAGTCCTAGGGCAGACCCGAAACTGTCTCTCAGGGGCCTAAAGGTGTGAAGGCCTCTGTTGTTAAAAATCCTGTTCCTCCTGATAAAGAGGCAAGGGCTTTGGATAGATGGGGAAAGAAAGTGTATACTTCTTCCACTTTAGCCATGAGGGCGTTGAATTGTCAGTTTCACATGTTAAAATATCAGAATTATCTCCTTTCACAATTGAAATCTAAGGTGGATGCTCTGGCAGAAGGTATTGAGTGTAAAGAGTTGCAGGATTTAGTTCATGTGTCTGAACAGGTGGGTAAACATTCCTTGCAATGTGGTTTTGATGCTGTGCAGGCCTCCTCGAGGGTGGCTGCCACTGGTTCTGTTCTTCGTAGGCATGCCTGGTTGAGAGATCAGAATTTAGCTGAGCATGTTAAAACAAGGATTTTGGATGCTCCTTTGCAGTCTGATGTGTTGTTTGGTTCGCCTGTGGAAGCAGTCTTAAAGAAAATGGAGGACAAGGCTAAGTCTATGCAAACTGTTAAGGATTTTTGCAGGTGCAGCCTCCAAGTTTAGTAGAAATTGGCCTACTAAGGGATGGACTTATCCTGCTTATGATTCCCAGTCTAGGGGTAGGTCTAGACGTGGTAGGGGCAGAGCTCAAGGTTCTTTAGGCCTAGGACAGGGAGTTCCCCTGCTCAGACTTCTGGTGAGGGCAGGGGTCAGTCCTTTCGTAAGCAGACCCAATGACCTGCCTTTTCAGCTGCCAGTACATTCTCGCCTGGCAGCACCTTTGGGAGGAAGGCTGTCTCTTTTCAAAGAAAATTGGGATTTAATTACCCAAGACAGATGGGTTCTGGATATCATTCACCACGGTTACAGGTTTTATTTCCATACCATGCCTCCTTTCAAAGGCATGCCAGACATTCCTCCTCTACAAAGACAAGAGGCTCACAAGCAAATTTCTCTGTTGCTCCACATAGGGGCCATTCAGCCAGTTCCTGTGCCAGAAAGGGGCCTAGGATTTTATTCTCGCCTGTTCCTAGTACCAAGAAGGGGAACACGTGGAGGCCAATTTTGGATTTATCTATCCTCAACACTTATCTGGACATTCCCAAGTTCAAAATGTTGACGTTACAACAGCTTTTACCTCTGCTGGGCAAGGATCACTGGATGGTAACTTTAGATCTCAAGGAAGCTTACCTTCATGTGCCTATAAGACTAAGTTGCAGGAAGTATCTGCTTTCGAGCTGGAAATTCTCATTATCAGTTCTCTGCATTGCCCTTTGGCTTATCCACTGCGCCCAGAGTATTCACAAAGGTTCTGGCTCCAGTGATAGCTTACTTCAGGCTAAAAGGAATTCAAATCTATCCTTACTTGGACGACTGCCTGATTCTAGCTCAAGAAAAGGAAGACCTTCTACAGCATTTGGATTATGTCATAGCAGTGCTAAGATGCCTAGGGTATTCTGTGAACGAAATAAAGTCCAGTCTAGTACCCTCTCAAGACATGTGCTTTCTGGGTGTGAGACTGAATACAGCAGCCCAGATGGCCTTTTTAACCCCGGACAAACAAAAGAATCTTTCCAGTTACTTCCATCAACTATCTCTTCAGTCCGGGCTGACTGCAAGGACAGTCCTTCAAGCCTTAGGGTTCATGGCATCTTGTATTCTGGTGCTTCCCAATGCCAAACTGCATATGAGGAAGCTGCAATGGTATCTCAAAAATGTATGGACACAGCACTGCCAGGATTTGGACACTGTCATTCAAATAATACCTTGCATTCAAAAGGAATTTTTGTGGTGGGCTCAGGAATGTCACCTAAACAAGGGACTCTCTGTGACCCGGCCAGAGGCGAGCCAGATTCTAACGACAGATGCCTCAGACATTGCTTGGGGAGCTCATCTAAATGGAAAGTGGATACAAGACAAGTGGCCTGCCAGACTACAGCATCTACATATCAACATGAAAGAGATGTTAGCAGTCCAGTTTGCATTAATGGCTTTCAAGGAGTTACTTCTTCCAGGGCAGGTGTTGATTCTAACAGACAACACAACTGTCATGTGGTACATCAACAAACAAGGGGAACACATTCTTACCCATTGTGCAGGCAAGCAATGATTTTATGGGAGACTGCGCTCAGCTTGCAACTAACTCTTCAGGCAAGGTTTCTGCCGGAGCACAGAACTCCTTAGCAGATGTGTTAAGCAGACAAATCATGGATCCCCACGAGTGGAAACTGGATCTTCATGTATTTCAAAATTGACAGTGTCATGGGGAACTCCAGACATAGATCTGTTCGCTTCTCCACTAAACCACCAGCTGCCAAAGTTTTGCACAAAGAGGTTTCATCACACAGCTTGGAAAGTGGATGCTCTTTCTTTCAGTTGGAAAAATCTTCATGTGTATGCTTTTCCACCTCTGCCTCTTCTCCCAAAGGTGCTTCTAAAGGTCAGACAAGACAAGCCAAGGATGATTTTAATAGCTCCAGATTGGCCTCGGCAGCACTGGTACCCATTACTGAGGAGTCTGGTAAGGAAGCCTCCATGGCCTTTACCCTTGATTCCACACCTGTTGTCTCAGAGGGACGGTCACCTGCTCAATGTCAAGCTTCAATCTCTTCATCTAACAGCCTGGCATATTCTGTTTTGAAAGACAGCAGGTCTCAACTTCCTCAACAAGTTTTAAATGTGATTATGGAAGCCAGAAGACCTAGTACAAGGAAAGTGTACGCAGAAAAATGGAAGAGATTTTTATTTTGGAGTGCAGCAAACAATTTGGAGATTTCTGAGCCTAATTTGAGTGTGGCTCTTCAATATCTTACTGAGTTATTGGACAAAGGTTTGTCTTTCTCTTCCATTAAGATTCATGCTGCAGCAATTTCAGCTCACTATGATTGTGACCCACCATTGTTTTCGCATCCTTTGTTCAAGCAATTTCTTAGAGGGCAAAGAATATAAGACCCCACGTAGAGCTCCTACTCCTGCTTGGGATCTCAATTTTGTGTTGGAGAAACTTACTCTACAACCTTTGAGCCTGCGGCTACTGCTGAATTGAAATATTTGTCATGGAAGACTGCTTTTTTGTTGGCCATTACTTCTGCAAGAAGGGTTTCTGAGTTGCAGGCCCTTATGGCGTAGAGCCTTTTGATTTTTCATAAGGATAGGGTATCTTTACGCACTAATCCTTCCTTTATGCCTAAGGTGGTTTCTAGTGTGGCTTTAAACCAAACTATTCATTTGCCTACTTTTTATGCAGATCCCCAAAATAAAGGGGAAAAGATTTTGCACACTTTAGATGTACACAGGCAATTGCGTTATTATTTGAGCAGGACTAAGGATTTTAGGCAGTCTCAGCAGTTGTTTGTTTCTTTTGCTTTGGGTTCAGGGCAAGCCTGTGTCAAAACAAACTATTTCTAGGTGGATTGGGTTTTGCATTGCATTTTGTTATTCCCATCATGGCAAGGAGATTCCAGCTGGAATTAGGCCTCATTCCACTAGGGCTACTGCCACTTCTACAGCATTTCTAAGGGGTGGCCACTAAGGATATTTTGGAGGCAGCTACTTGGAGTTCAGTGCATACTTTCTCTAAGCATTATCACCTTCCTCTCTACTCTAAGTCTAGGGCTGGTTTTGCCACAGCTATTTTGCAAGGCATGTTGTCAGTTCCTGCTTCCTTATGATTTGCCAGCCTCCTTACCTCTGCTTTGGGATTCTACCCAATAGTTAGGACTGCAGCAATGTGGAATGAAGAACATAGTACAGTTTTGTACCTACCATAAATGTAGATGTTCGAGGATCCACATTGCTGCAGTCCAATTTACCCTCCCTCCTTCCCTCTGTGTTTAAGGGTGGTTGTGTAGGTGAGGTTATATTCTGGTAATTTTGTATATATTGTACATATTTTTGGTGCAGGTATGTTTGGAATTTTTGGTTTTGGCCTTAGCTTTTCAGGGTCTTCTGACATCTGGGGCAAGAAAAGACTGAGGATATGACGTCGGTCATGCGCATTAGTACCCTGACGTACTGACGTCAGTCTAATGCGCCCTGACCGACGTCAGCCATATACTTTGGTATTCGGGCCGACTGGACAGCGGACTACCCAATAGTTAGGACTGCAGCAATGTGGATCCTCGAACATCTACATTTATGGTAGGTACAAAACTGTACTTTTCCGAGAGACGCTGTCCTTCATAATTGGCCCTCGGTAATACTCTCTGCCTTCCCCACTTTCCACTGATTCTTCTCTTCTTAAAGAAAGCCATCAAGTTGAAGAGCAAGGTGATTCTCGTTGCCCCCTTTTGGCCTCGTGAAGTCTGGTTCCCCTTTGTGGCTTCATCTAATTCTCACTGTCCATGGACTCTGGACCCAGTTCTGGATCTTCTGTCTCGCCTACAGGGACTGGTGCACCCCAGTCTTCAGAACCTCAAGCTTACAGCTTGATTCCTCCAATTCCATTAATCGCTAGGCAAAAAAAATGTATTGGCTTCTCATAAACCTTCCACCAGGAAACTTTGCCACAGCAAGCGGAAGAGATTTTGTATTTGGGCACACAATAATGGTCGTAATCCTTTCTCCGCACCAGTTGAAAAAATACTAGAATTTTAGCTGCGCTTTTGGAACAAGGAGCCTCTGCTTCTACTGTTAAGGTGTAATAGCCATGTCTGTTTTCTCTTCCAAGGCTTCCATGGATGAAGTATGCGCAGCAGCAACCTGGGCTACTCTGCATACCCTTATCATTCGTTGCAAGTTGTTTTTGGTCTTGAGGGGAAGAATGTCCTTTGGCTCTATGGTTCTCAGGAATATCCTTCCATAAGGCCTCCCAAGATCTAAATAGCTGGGGACTGTGTCCCAAAGGTCAAGGATAAATGAAGTTTGACATCAGATTAAGAAGTTATGTTGTTACCATAACATTCCATCTGTGTTGTCGATCCTCTCTTATCTTTTACACCCCACCCTCCTTCCCCATCCTGCAGACTGTTTGGAGGATCAGATGCTTGTCCTGGTTACTTTGTCAGGTATGACCTTGGACATAGCGTCTTCAAGTCTATATAGCTGTTCTTCTGTCTTCCTGTGTAGCTTCAAACTTGATCTGAGGTCATCAGGAGATGGGTGTTCTGAGTAGAGACTTAGCTTGAGAGTGTTTGGCTTCTGTGTGCTGTTATAATGGCCGAACAGGTTCTGAGAATTGGAACAGAGACCCAAAGGCCAAGAATAAATGAAGATCGACAACACAGATGGAACGTTATGGTAAGAACATAATATCTGATATTGTTAATCCTCGTCCATTCCTTACGCATGGGTATCGGTTCCGACCTCGGAACCGAGCCGGCCATTTTTCAAGCTTGTGTTAGCTTCAAACTCTCAAGCTAAACTCTTAACCCACAATCCCCCTCTCCCTGTTACCTCAGATTTCATTTGCCGCATTGCCATTCGGTCGTGTCAAGCTGCTTCTCTTGAGCTAAGTACAGTTTTGTTGTATAATAGTCATTTGTATTACTTTTCTGTCAAAAAAGTTTTTTTTTCATTGTCTCTTACCCTATCGCATCTAGCGACCATATTCTCTTGAGGTTTTATTCTCTTTTATCTACCGTTTTACCGCAAGGTATTCTCCCCTTACCATCATTGGTAATCTTTCCCTTTCTTTTTCATACCTTCGTGTATTCTTTTGTGCCATTGCTGGTATCCTTTTCCACTGTCTAATTTTGTTATCATGGCAGATAAGAAAGGTAGTCCGGGGTTTAAACGGTGTTCTGATTGTGGACACAAACTACCTACTTTTGATGCACATTCTTTGTGAGTTTATTGTTTGGGGGTGGCCCACTTATCTGTTGACCCGCCCTGTACTATCTGTGAAAACTTTTCAAATAGAACTTTGTTGGAAAGGAAAAACAAGTTGTTGCTGAAGGGACTTCTTAAATCTCCCTTTTCAGAGGCTCTTTCTGGGTCGGAGGTCTCAACCCCTCCTAGAGCCCATAAGAAAATGTTGGATGTTCCTACCAAGGCTAAATCTTTCCCTTCGTCCCCGGCTGGGGACTCCCGCCAACCAAAACCTAAAAAGGCTAAAGATTCAGCTCTGGAGCTCATTCAGTCAGCCCCAGTGCTTTCGGTGCCTAGACCTTCAGCACAGAGGCCTTAGGCTCCATTTGTGATCTCGGCTCCGTCTTTTCCTGCAGCCTTCACTATATCTGCACCAAGGGGCTCCTCGGTTCATACTATTACCACTTTATCGGCACCGACCATTCAGTTGGCGTAGACTTTGACCACGTCGGCTCCAACATCTTACTTGGAACCAACACCTTTATTGTTGACTCCAGTTTTGTCGGTTCCGGCTTCGGTTCCGACAACTACTTTGGCAACAATCTTTGTGTCGGTGCAGACCATGACCTCGGCACCGATGACTTCTTCGGGTGCAGACACCCGTAGTCCAGTCTTTCTCGGCACCGTTGTTCTCTGTGCGGACTGGTGAGATGGGCACCGAGTTTGCCTCTTCTTTGGACAGGCCTGTTTCTCCCTCAGTCTCCGTGAGGTCCACTAGAAGCCTTTCCGAACACGATGTGTTGCGTCTTGTGGATCAGTTGCTCTTGGCCAGAGGTATCCCCCCCCCCCCCCAGGAACTATCCTTCCTTGGGAGGTGATCACCCGTCTCCAAAGACACCTTCTTATTCTCCTCCTTCATTGCCTTTGAAGTCCATGGATATAGCACAGTCTTCCCTTCTGCGGTTCCCTTTATGGATCTCACTAAGGAACCGCAGTTGCCTTCATGGCAGGAAAGTTTTGCTACGACCCAGGATGTCAGTTGTGACATGCATTGTTTTCTGCTCCACAGCCATCCAGGGACTCCGGGTCAGCAGGCTGAGCCACTTAGGGGAGGGGTGACCCCTGTCCTAGACATTCACTCCTCTTCAGGTGGACCAGCCTTCCAACTGATGGAGAAGGCTTTCGCTGCTGCTGGCGATACTGGACTGTCTATCCCTCCACCCTCCTCTGGTACACTGGTTTCACAAGTCGCACCGAGTGGACACCGGGTGCAAGGGCCTCAGGACATATTCCCACAGGAAACCCCTTTTCCGTTGTCTCCCCCAGCTTTCCTCGCTGAGGAAGTACACCAGAAAAGTTCATGTAAGAGGAAGCACATGGACTCCACAGAGGAGTCCCTCACTGAAGACACAGATTTTGATGAGGGGGAAGGATCCCCTCTGAGGTATCCTTTGGTGTGATATCCTCGAAATCCTGAAACAGAGAGGTGACTGGCAGTCCTCTAATCCGATCTCTGAGGAATCTGTGTTCCTGCAGGCTTTTTGCGCACGGCCCCCTACTTCTGGGTTACTCCACCTGCCGATGAACTTGTCCGGCTTATCGTGCAGTATTCTTGGAAGGCTCCTGACACCGTCAAAGCTATTCCCCGGAGGCAAGATAAGATTTTGTCCCCCCCTGCTACGGATCCCCATTGGTCAAAAGGTCTTCCTGTGGATGCTTTGGTGGTGGCGGCCGCAACAAAAAAGGATAAAGCCAGACTGTCCATCTGCCTAACAAAGAGTCCCGGGCCCTGAACAGGATAGGGAAGCGCACCTTTGCATCAGCGACCTTTACTATCAGGTCTCTGAATTATATGGCACACTTTACCAGGCTTCAAAGGGGTCTGATTTCTGAGCTCTCTGAAACCTTGGTTGGTGCCGTGTCTGATGAGGTCTGTAACAAAGTGGCCTCTCAGCTGGCCACCATTGAGTCAGTGTCTAACTCCTCTATGCGACTGATATCGCACGCATCAGAAGGAGCAGCTAGAGCAGCGGGTTCAACTGCGGTCTTGAGACGACCCGCCTGGATGCACTTGTGCAATTTCGCGGAACCCTTTAAGGCTTCCTTTCTTAACGCTCCCATTGAGGCCTCTTCGTTGTTTGGACCCAAAGTTAAAAGCACACAGGCCAGATGTGTGCAGGACGGTAAGACCCGTTCTGCCATAGGTGTCAGTTATAGTCTCCCCTCAACGTGCTTTCTTCCTACTGAAACCAAAAGAGTGGGAAGATATGGTTCAAGAAATCTCAGGGTCCTTTCCGTGACACACAGGCCGAGTTCTCCTTTAGAGGCAGAGAGGGAAACTCACAGGGAAGACGCTCCTTTCGGGGCGGGGGGGGGTCCGCGTAACCAGGGTTCCAGGGATTCTTTCCCTGGTCAATCCTACCAGCGCTCTTGAAGAGCGGCCCAACTCCTTTCCTCTGGAGGTGGTTGGAGGACGTTTCTCCTTGTACCCTTCTGCCTGGCTAACGATCACCACCAATTCTTGGGTACAAAGTATTATAACCAGAGGTTATCATATCCCTTCGATCTTTGTCCCGTCCCTTCAAAAAACCTTTCCAACTTTCCACCCTGTCAAAGGGAAGAAGCAGCACTAGAGATAGAAAAGCTGCTAAGAAAGAGAGTCATCCAAATAGTTCCTCCAGACCAGATTGGATCCGGATTCTACTCAAAACTATTTTTGGTGCCAAAGAAAATCGGGGACTGGAGACCAATTTTGGATCTCAGTGTATTGAACAAGTTTGTGAGAATACAAAAATTCCAGATGGTCACAATACAGTTTATCCTCCCGCTTTTGGAAAAAGACGATTGGATGTGCTCGATAGATCTTCAACATGCGTGCTACCACATAAAAGTGGACAGGCCATCAAGAAGATTTATGTGCTTCTGTACAGGTCGCTACTAGTTCAGAGTATTGCCCTTCAGACTCACTACAGCTCCCAGAGTGTTCACAAAGTGCATGGCAGTTATCACAGCTCACTTGCGACTTCAAGGATTCCAGGTGTTTCCATACCTAGACTGGCTCATTTCTGCCCCCATCAGGCATCTGTTGGAAGAAGCCCTGGCATACTCTCTCCTCGCTGCACAAAGACTAGGCATAACCATAAACTGGCAGAAATCCAATCTCACCCCATCTCAGTCAACAGAATTCATAGGGGTTATCTTGGACACAAAAAACTGCAGAGCTGCTATTCCATAGCACAGAATTTTAAGGATAAAGCAACAACTGATTCCAATCCTTTCAAGGGAGAAATCCATGGCTTACTCGGTTCTACAGCTGTTGGGTTCCATGGCAGCCTCCATCACCATTGTTCCCCTTGGCCAGGTTTCACATGAGGCTTTTACAATGGCTACTGCTCACCCAGTGGTATCCTTTTCAACATCCTCTTTCAGCCATGATTCGAGTAACCCACAGGTGCAAACAAGATTTAAATTGGTGGATGACTCACAGTTTGTCACAATGGTCTCACCCCTTTTCCCCCAGCAACCCAAGGCCACAGTGACCACGGACGCCTCCCTGATGGGGTGGGGGGGGCTATGTCAGGGACAGACAGTCCAAGGCACTTGGTCTGAACTGGTGGCCCATCTGCACATAAATGTTCTAGAGCTGTGGGCGGTGCTTCTGGCGTTGCAAGCATTTCATCCACTGCTGCCGTCTGGGACAATTGCGATTCAGTCAGACAACATGGCGGTGGTCTGGTACATCAACAAGCAAGGTGGAACCAAATCTTACCCCCTTTGTCAAGAGGCCATGAGGATGTGGCAATGGGCGATGGCTACCAACCATTTTCTTCTAGCAACGCACATTCCTGGTAGTTCCAACGTGATAGCAGACAGATTCAGCAGGTGCATTCTTCAACCTCACGAGTGATCCCTGAATCCTTTGATAGTGGCAGAGATCTTCCACCACTGGGGCAGTCCTTGCTGCGACTTCTTTGCATCCCCGACCAACTACAAATGCAGTAACTACTTCGACCTGATTCCCCCTCAGGGACAGTCACCCAGGGATGCTCTAGTCCACGATTGGCCCTCGGGTCTTCTTTACGCATTTCCACTCTTTCCCCTCATTTCCCAGTTTTGAAGAAAGCCTGGCGGTTGAAGAGCAAGGTGAATCCTCATAGCACCATATTGGCCTCGACAGATTTGGTTCCCCTTCCTTTGGCCTCGCCTACTAGATCAACCATGGATTCTCCATCCAACCTCAGAGTTGATCTCACATCCACAGAACCTGATTCATCCCAACTTGAACAGCCTGAAACTCACAGCTTGGCTACTCCATTTCCCTTGATTGCCAGGCAGAATGATCTTTCTTTACAAGTACGTGACATTCTCATTGCATCTCATAAGTCTTCCACTAGAATTACTTATCTGAGCAAGTGGAAAAGATTTACCTGTTGGCTGAAAGATAAACAAGTAGATCCCTTCTCAGCACCAGTGTCGATAATACTAGATTATCTGGCCGACCTTTTCCAATCCGGTCTATCAGCCTCTACCATTAGAGTTCATTTGGCTGCAATTTCTAATTTTCATGAGGGTGTCAAAAATTCCTCTCATGTCCCACAAATTGTGCAGGACCTTCATAAAAGGTGTGAATCATCTGAAGCCACCTTTTAGAGAACCTATTCAACCGTGGGATTTATCATTAGTTCTACAAGCTCTGACAATGCCACCTTTCGAACCAGCCTCTTCTTGCGACCTCAAGCATTTGTCATGGAAAACCTTGTTTTTGGTCGCCATTACTTCTGCCAGATGTATTTCTGAGCTTCAAGCTTTATGTATGAAGAGTCCATACTTGATTTTTCATAGAGATAGAGAGTCTCTGAGAACTAATCCATCTTTTCTGCCAAAAGTGATCTCTGAAATGTCCATTAATCAAACCATTAAATTGCCAGTTTTCTTTCCCAATCATTCAAACAGAGGAGAGTATTGCCTACATACCCTAGATATCCACAGGCAAATCCATTTTTACTTAAACAGGACTAGGTCCTTTCGTAAATCTGACCAGTTATTTTTGGCCTTTTCTGTACCTAGATTAGGATCTGCTGTTGCCAAGGTCAAATTAGGTAGATGGTTGAAGGACTGTGTGACCTTCATTTATGCACAACGTAATATCTCGTTGCCTACTACCATGAAGGCTCATTCAACAAGGTCGGTGGCAACTTCTGCTGCTTTCCAGGCCAGAGCTTCTTTACATGACATCTGTGCAGCTGCAACTTGGGCTACACCTCATAGCTTCATCAATCATTACAAATTGGATTTGGCCTCCAGGGGAAGAGCATCTTTCGGTTCTATGGTGCTCAGGAATGTCCTTCCATGAGAACCTCCCAGGAATAGAGGTAGCTGGGGACTCCGTCCCATACGTAAGGAATGAACGAGGATTAACAATATTAGATAAAGAAGTTATGTCTTACCATAACGTTCCATCTATATTGTTGATCCTCATTCAGTCATTATGACCCTCCCTCCTTCCCCCTTCTGTGGTTTCTAGTGGATCTCATCATCCGGTTCTCATAGGTTATTTGACCAGAGGTAGCCTCTACCTTCTTTGACTTGCAAACTCAATCTGCAGTAACAGGGAGAGGGGGATTCTGGGTAAGAGTTTAGCTCGAGAGTTTGAAGCTGACGCGAGCTTGAAAAATGGCCAGCTTGGTTCCTAGGTCGGAACCGATACCCATACGTAATGACTGAAAGAGGATCAACAATACAGATGGAACGTTATGGTAAGACATAACTTCTTTTTCTTACTGTAAATTATGACATACTGTCTTTCATAAGTTACATGTAAAGCAAATTGTTCTGCCTATGTCTTTTTTCGACTCTCAGAAAAGAAATGCAAAGCACTGAGGGGGAGGGATGCACTCTCTATGTAAAACCCCACTGACTGTTATCCAAATGTTATGCTGCTTCAAAATTTACTTTGCCTGCACTCTATGCCCTAATACCATGATGAATAAAGCTTTCCAGGTTTATCTGACTGTTATGCTGTTTTCCACAGTCCTTCAACTTTGTCCTGCCACACCAAAAGTAGTGTGTCCTTCAGAAGCTGAAGATAAATTCCAGTAGTAAAGAAAATAATAAAATTAATGAACAGGGTTGAAAGAGCTACAGCAAAAAGTGAATTTGACTAACAGTAGTGAATGTTTTAGCAAAGTGATAAAGTAAAGAAATTGATGAAGGGTTGCTTAATGCTGTGCATAATAACTTGACTCGTGAAAAAAGTTATAGGGAATTATTGTTGTAGTACCAAGTGTGTGTCCAGGAACACTAGTTAAAATTTTGTTGCAGTACAAATTGTATAAAATGAATCTCTAAGTAAATGTCAGAATTGTGAGGACTGGAAAATGGAAACTCCAAAACAGTGCTGGTTGCATATGAGGTGGTCGCATGTTAAGATGTTTTAAAGTAGTTGAAAGTACTGTTTCATAAATACAGACTCGATAATAATAATTCATTGGTGAATACAATATGTACTTGTATATTAGTAGATGCTGGCAAAGTGAATCTTGTGGCAGAAAGAAGGTGAAGTAGTAATAAGAAAAACCCAGTGTGAAAATTAAATCTTGTTTGAATTATGGTAAGGTATAAGCCCAGTCTGTTCAGAAGTAGATGCCTGAGAGAGAGAGTGACATGTTGTAAGTAGAAATCACTTGCAACTGAGGAATTTTACACATCACTGAATTTATTGAATGCGGTCTGAAATTGGTTCTCCCTAGCGAGCAGTAGTAGGAACTTGTGGCAAACTATATGAGAAACTTAAACAAAAAGCAAGTCTTTCTGCATAGTAAACTGTTAAATCTCTTGGACTGTTGTACCCACAAAAGGAGTAGCCCTGCACCTATAAAGGGATTTACTGTAGCAGTAAAAGTGGATCCTCACAGCATTTAAGAGCTGCTTTTGATTTGCAAGTGAAAGCTTGTAAGGTATGATGTTTTTTTTTTTTTTCCCCATAACGCTTGACTTATGTGAACTTAAAAGTTATGTAAGGAATAGCAGCTAACAAAGTAAAGTGCTTTCACAGACAAGTGAACCAATGAGTCGTTCAGAAGATGTTATTGAATAAGAATCTATTTCTAAAATTAGAGAATGTTATTAAGCAGCAGGAACTTGTGGAAAAGGCAGTGGAGGTGTTTGTTAAAAACATAGTCTGTACTATAAAGCCAGTCAACAAGAAAAAGAAAAGGCTTTTTTTCATAGATAGGGTTGCTGTATTGACTGAGAATGCACAACTGCAAAGGCAGCCAGGGGGCATTATCTCTATATAAAACTTATTAGTAAAATTGGAATAAGTGGTTTCTGAAAATGAAAATAAAAGAGCAAGGGGGTTTTAAAAGTTTGTTTGATAACCTTGGACAATAAGAGAGCTATCAGGGTAAAAAATCCAATCCATCTAAATGCCTCTCGGAACTTTTGGAATAAGTTGGAACAGTGAGACTGATTGGTAAAAGTGGTATCTAGCATAAATTAACAAGTGTCTGGGTTAAATCAGCATTTGTATTTTCTGAAGAGAAAGAGGAGTGAAAGATTAAGAAAATATGTGGAATCTATGAAAAAGTTATAGGAACAGTTTGAACAGCTTCAGAAATGTCATACTTAAGGCAAGTGAAAAGGAAAGTGAGCCTATTTTAGTAGTGTTGGAAAGGACAATGCGTAAATCAGAAAAAGATCAAAGTGGACCTGAAAAATCTTCTTCTTTCGGCTTTAGAGTTAGGGGTCACCACAGTGGATCACCTATCCGCTCATGATTGTCAGTAGAGTTTTACGGTGTCGAGTTGCCAGGCCGGCGCCCAACCTTCTATGGAAGACGCATGCATGCCTAGGGCCAATTTAGTGTGTCCAATCCACCTACTTTGGGATGTGGGAGGAAACTGGAGCACCTGGAGGAAACCCACGCGACCACAGGGAGGGCATGCAGACTCCGCACAGAAGGCACCCTAACCGAGAATCGAACCAGAGAACCTCTTGCTGTGAGGTGACAATGCCAACTGCTGCACCACCGTGGCCGCCCAAAAATGGACTTGAAAAATAAGAGTAAAAAAATACTTCATTCTCATTGTAATATTGGTTATGTAACACAAAAAAGTGCCTCAATACTAGGGATAAGATAATGCCACTTTTTACAAGGTAAATCATTTTTATTCCTTATTTCAAATATACTACATTCAAGTTACATATACAAGTGAAGCTAATTAATTCCAGATAGAGCTTAGTTATACCAAACATATTAAATGTAAAATATCAATATGATGAAACTTGGATAAAGAAACATTTTAAGTTCTTAATATGGTTGTGTTACTAAAAACAGTACTTGGAATTTAAAATGACAGAAAACGGTATGCTAAGTTGCATTCTTACCTACACAAAAAGGTATGCTAAGTTGCATTCTTACCTACACAAAAGGAAAGTATTGAGATATCTGTAAACAATTAGCACGTCATTAGCTCCTTTACTAGCTGAATTTTAATCGCACTTTCCTGGTATTCTTTCAGCCAACACAAGTTTTATTTTTAGGTCTCCTTTAAAGTTTGATAGAAAGCTTCATATAAAATAACACATGGAAGCATGAGAAAACATCTGCATATAAAATGCAGGAATCATTGTTTTAGCTCTAATTATGTTTAGTTACTCTCGTTACAGTCTTTAGTAGTTATTTTCTATTTAAAGTAACTTGCTAAGTCTATTTTAAAATGAAAGTTAAAAAAATGAATACTCGAGATTGTCACGAGTTTATCTGTACATGCAGATTTTCTGAAAAAATTTCATATATTTGGAAGTTGAAAGAGTATCATGGGTTTTCTTTTCTTGATTAGATGGCTTTGAAGGGGTTAATATTTTAGCCTGAAGTGTTTAAATGTACTGGTGAATGCTGCAAGTGTTTCTCTGGATGTAAATAAAGCAAAATAAACTGTTTTTGCTTTTGACAGATTGATAGCTCTTTCTCATAGGTTCATAGGTAGGTAATAGGCTATTGGCCCTAGGGCCTATATAAGCCTAGTCAAAGGTACCCTGGCTTTCGCCACCCAAGAAAATTATTTTCCTGTGCCACTGTCGAGCAGAGCCACAGAAGTGATCCCCGGGGTGAATTTCCTATCTCCCATCCAATCATCAAGACTTTTCTTGAAGAGCGCTAATGAGGAGCTTTGTTTGATATAGATAGGTAGTTTGTTCCAGAGTATGGGAAGTCTCTGGGACAGGAATCTATCCCTCCACCATGTTCTGTTTATTGTGGTGACAAGGTTTAGGTCCCTAGACCATGTAGCTCGTAGGGATTGGGATTTCTTTAAGTGGAGCATGTCTAAAAGCTCTGGGTTTGACATAGCTTTGTGCGCTAGGCAGAGATCGCCTCTGACTAGGCGATATGCAACGGAGTAAAGCTGCAGTTTTTTGAGATGGTCTGCATAGGGCATCTGTTTGAGGCAGGTAATCCTCTTTGTGAAGTGTTTCTGTGGCCTTTCCAGTTGTTGTAGATGTCTTGTGAGGTACATACCAAAAGGGGCATTGTACTCTATAATGGGTCTAATGAGTGACGAGTAGAGGGGAAAAATGACCTCTTTTTTTCCTGGATGAGAAACCTTTTGTGATGAGGTGTGCCACATAGAAGAATTTCCTGACTACTGTGGCGATGTGATGATCAAAGGAGAGACTATTGTCCACAGGTCTCTTATCACACTTTCAGTGTTAAGTAGACTACCGCCTATGTGGTAGTTCATGGGTACTGAGTTTTTACCAAAAGGGATGACGATGCACTTTTTGGCATTGAGCTTGAGGCCATGGCTTTGACACCAGGCATCTGTCTCAGCGAGGCCCTTTTGTAGGATGTCCACATCTTTTGGAGTTTTGATTATGGCTCATAGTTTGCAGTCATCTGCGAACCGTTAATAAAGACCTTCTGTGTTGGCCTGTACTTCAGAGAAGTAGATACCAAACAGGAGAGGGCCCAGGACTGAACCCTGTGGTACTCCACTTGTCACTGGTCTGAAGTTGGATTTGGAGTCTGCTACTTTCACAGTGTGGGTTCTGTCAGTAAGCCAGTTGGCAACCCATCTTGTGACAGTGATTTATACCTAGTTTAGTGAGTTTATCTATAATTCCAGAGTGGGGGATGGTGTTGAAAGCCTTGGCGAGATCTAGATAGGCTGTGTGAACCACCTTACCCTCATCTACAGCTTTGGTGACTGCTTCAAAGAAGTCCATCAGGTTTAGGAGACATGATCTGCCTTTTACAAACCCGAACTGGGTGGGGTCCTGAGTTTGGAGATTACCAATGTCATTGTTTATAAGTTCCATGATGATACGTTCCATAGCCTTGCAGACCAGACTCATTACGCTAATGGGGCTGTAGTTTCCGGGGTCTGTGGTGGCTCCCCCTTTGTGGAGTGGGATAACTGTAGCTGTGCGCCATTCAGTGGGCACACATGCTGAGGTGAGGCTATGATTGAACATGGTACTTAGGTGGGGTGCCAGTTCATTCTTTAGTTCATGTAGAACACAGCCTGGGATGTCGTCAGGTCCCATGGATGCTGTGTTCTTGGCTTTGGATAATGTGTTTTTTACCTGTGCAGCCGTGATTACAGGAACTTTGCATTCTTTTGGTATAGAGATGGGCCCTTTAGGGGATGGCAGGGGGGTAAAGTTGGCAGTATCCAGGATGTTGGCAGTATCAGTTGGTTCTGTATATTTAGTGCCATTGTGCTGTAACACAGTGCAGATCTGAGTGTTGCCATTGAGATTCTTGACATAGCTATAGAATGCTTTGTGGTTGTCTTTAGAGTCAGTGGCGATTTTGTTTTCATAACTAGCTTTGGAGGATTGTATGAGGGATCTCAGCTTCTTACTGAGGCTGACCAGGGAGTTTCTCCAATCATGGGATTTTACTCTTCTTTTGCAACAGTTTCTTTCTTCTGTTGTAGAGTTTGTTTATGGCAGGGGACCACCAGATTGGCTTCCTTTTTTTGGAGGATAGCATCTTGGTTCTATTAGGGATTGCATGATCCATGCACTCGTGTAAGTGCTTATAAAGTACATTTGTGTAGGATTCAGCAGTCATACCTCTATTGCCCGTCAGCATTGGTGTCGTGAAGTTTGCCATTTCTGTCTTAAGAAGCGTGAAGTTGGCTTTGGAGAAATTTTTTACTGTGGTTTCCCTAATGAGGGGTAGGGGAGGGATGTGGATGTCTAGGGTGATTAGCTTGTGGTCGGATCTGACCAACGAGGAATTGACCTCTGGTGTGGAGCCACCGGTTGCCCATGTTGGTAATAAACTGGTCTAGGATATTGCTGCCCCTGGTGGGGATGTGGATAAGTTGATCCATGGCATTGGAATTTATGAATTCCAGAAAACGTTGAGCACAAGAGGTGGTACATGAGTAGGTTTTCCCAGTTAATGGTAGGGTAGTTGAAAGCGCCCATTATTAGGGTGTTAGGTTGTACCCTAATATTTTCCAGTGTATTAAGAAATGAGGAGTGGGAATCCTGGGGCATGGTGGGGGATCTGTAACAATCTACAATTTGGATTGTGGTCTTGCCCAGAGTTAGCTGCACTTGGATAATCTCAGATGTATTATGGTGAGCAGCTAGCCTGGAGGTGTGGATATCCTTAATGAATATGGACACGCCTCCGCCTTTAGTGTTTCGGTCCAGATTAGGTGGCCGAAAGGTGTGGTATGAATTATAGCCTGGTAATGCAGGGGTACTCTCTGGAGCCTTGAACCAGGTCTCTGTCACTGCACAGATGTCAGTGTTCTCCATTTCAAGGAGTGCCTCGAGTGAGTGCATTTTGAGGTTTAGACTTCTAGCATTGAGTAGCAATACCCTCAGATTCTTCTTGCCTGTACCTGTTAGGGTGGTGAATTTGTCATTTGAACCTTGGCTAAAAAAGGCACTATAGGGGTGGCTAGAGCCTTAGCCAGTATCCGGAATCCCAGGGGCGATAGGTGCAGGTGCAGGCCATCTCTGGCAAAGCATCGTGGTTTGTTGATCATGTCATCCCAGGCAGACAGATACTGGATCCCCTTAGAATGACACCAGAAGCTTAGCCAATTGTTTAAGTCAATCATTTTGTCCTTGTACTGTGGTATCATTCTGGGTGATGGCAGGATGCTACTCAGGGCTAGGGCCATACCTGCCTGGGCCACAAGATCGGACAGCTCCTCCATGTCCTTTTTCATGTAGTCCAAGTAGGTACATCTTGGGTCATTCACACCAACATGGACCATGACAGAGTCATATTTGTACTTGTGGAGTGACCTGAGTGCATGCGTTATGTGGCAGATCCTGGCACCTGACAGGCAGCTGACAGTAACTTTCTCCTTGTTTAGCCTGGTGAGTGGAACATCAGTGTGCCTGACTATAGTTACCTATGACTAGAGTGTTGGGTACATTGTTATGCCTTATGGGCTGTGGTTGAGTGACACACTGAGTTTGTGGGCTATGTGTCATTTGGGTTATGTTGGGGGGTGGAGGTTGCTTGTGTTTCTGCTTTGGAACTCCCTGTTCCTTGGGCAGGTTTTTACTGAGAGCCTCCGCTAATGTAGGTGTGTGTTTTGTGTTTCTATGTTTGTGTTTTGGTGGTGTAGATTTTGAGGGGCTATGTGCTGAGTGTGGTGTGGTGCAAGTGTTTACCTTCTCCTCTTGACTGTCTAGTCCAGTCTTAGGTGAGGAGAGCATAGCTTCCAGTTTGGCTATGTAAGTGCATCTCTCACAGGTTGTAGTGTTGGGTGGTAGGAGGAGAGGGTTGTCTGTGTACATGAGGCAATTACTGCATTGCCCCAAGATGCCCAGATTCATCAGGTAGACAGGAGAAAACACCCGGAGCTGACCCTTAGGCATGCCTGGATAGGTGATTATTTGTTAAGTACTAGAAACTGTTTTCCTCTAGACAGTGAGGAAAGTTGAGTGCTGTAGTAATTTGTAGCTTATTTAGTGATTACAATAAGTTCTGAACAAGTGTTGAGCTCAAAGAAACAGACTTGAGTGCTGAAACAAAAAACTGGCTAGTTCTAAGAAACAAAATTAAGCTAGAAGGCTTCCCTCCAACACAGAAAGGCTTGGGGGCCTAGAAGCCTACAAATAGTCCTGGACACAGCAAATGTATATCCAGACTAGACTACCCACAGGAAAGGCAGCAAGCTTAGAAATTTTTTTTTTTTTTTTTTAGTGGAAAGATAGAAAGGAGTAGCAGAAACTAAGCTGATTGGCCTTCTCAAATGTTCTCCCTGTATTGGGTAGAATGAGGTAATGACACTAGACTGGGAGGAGGGTGCCAGATCAAATTTACAGTAGGTGTGGGCAACTGCAAAGCCACCAACTATAAGAACAGTTTACCATTTGGGAGCGAGAGTGGGAAACAAACTGCAGAAATGTTTCTCACAGCAGAAAAGCAGCAGTGAGCCTTTAAATTAAGGTTTTAAACAGCTAAAGGAGCCTCTAGAGAAAGCATTTAACTGCAACAAGTTATTAGAAACAAACAACCCAACAGATGCTTAATAAAAGTGGACAATTTCCAGTTAATACCTCACACACAGTGAAACTAGCTAGAAAAATATACAGTACACAAAGTGCTATAAATAACTCAAAAAAATAAGCAAAAAACAGGATACTTAATGTTATATATTATAGATCCGAGTTTGCTCAGTGTCCTTCCTTCGATTAGCTCAGTGTGAAATGGCAGAAACTCTCACAACTTAACTTCTTAGGTAACAGAAAGTTGAAACCTGAGACAACTTTTAAGAAACAAAATGCTCAAAAGAACCAATGAGGTGCTTAGTCTAAGCTGTAGTCCAGGTGACCTCAGTCAGCCAATGACCTTAAACAATTCTCTCTCACTGAAATGCCTGATGGCTTTGGCTAAACTAAGATGTCCCTGAGTATGTGCTCAGACACACAGCCTCCACAAACACTAGGCCCAAATACGATTCTTTGGGTGGTGGAGCATGGCCGTTCTTGGTTGGTGGAGTGATCTGTCTGGTTAATTCCGAGAGCAAATAAGACTCCGCCATGCTAATTAGTTATGTGGCCCTGTGCAGTCGTCTCCAACGTCTTAGAGGGACAAGTGGCTTTCAACCACACAGGACTGAGCAATAACAGGTCTGTGATGCCCTTAGATATCCAGGGCTGCACGCGTGCTATACTGAATGGATCAGCGTGCGTCTACCCTTGGCTGAAAGGTCCGGGTATTCCGGTGAACCCCATTCGTGATAAAAATAAAATTCATGTAAATAAAGCAAAATAAACTTTTTTTTGCATCTTTAACATAATTTAGCTTTAAAAGAAGCTGTTTAGTGGCACAAGCACTTTTGTGAGGCTTTATTAGCTTTAAAATGTTCTAGAAGTTGTTTTTACCACCTTCTTCCTTAAAGTGAAAGCTGACCTTTCAACTCACCCAGAATGTTAAAATGGGAAATGCAGTGTGCTATAAGTATTAACACTGATAAATTAACTTAAAAGCATTTATATCCAGGAAATGCAACTTATATTAAATCATGCGTAAGGAATATACATAATTCATATAATATAATAAATTAGAAGTAAAAAATGAGATTTAAAACTAATAATTGGTTTGTAGTTTTGATTGCTTGTTATATATTAACAAAATTGATTGCTTGTTATATAATAGATTGACCACCCTGCAGTTTATAAGAAACTTCTAGTAGGACACACATGATTATATTTTGTAGTATTTGATTTAGAACTCACCGATAGATTATATTTGATAGATTTTATTTAAAAATATTGGAGGTTAGTTCAAATGTTTGAGGGTAGTGTGACAGTGGTGAAGGTCTGCAGTGGGAGTGACAGATCCGTTTAAGGTGGAGGTGGGATTACATCAAGGATCAGCCCTGAGCCCTTTTTTATTTGCAGTGGTGATGGACAGGTTGACAAACGAGATCAGACAGGAGGCCCCATGGACTATGATGTTTGCAGATGACATTGTGATCTGTAGTGAGAGTAGGGACCAGGTTGAGGAGACCCTGGAGAGGTGGAGATATGCTGTAGAGAGGAGGAATGAAGGTCAGCAGGACTAAGACAGAATAGGTGTGTATGAATGAGAGGGAGGATAGAAGAATGGTACGGATGCAGGGAGTAGAGTTGGCAAAGGTGGGTGAGTTTAAATACTTGGGATCAACAGTTCAGAGTAATGGTGAGTGTGGAAGAGAGGTGAAGAAGAGAGTACAGACAGGGTGGAATGGGTGGAGAAGAGTGTCAGCAGTGATTTGTGACAGACTGGTACCAGTAAGAGTGAAAGGGAAGGTTTACAAGAGGGTAGTGAGACCAGCTATGTTGTATGGGTTGGAGACAGTGGCATTGACAGAGGCAGGAGTCAGAGCTGGAGGTGGCAGAGTTAAAGATGTTAAGATTTGCACGGGGTGTAACAAGGATGAACAGGATTAGGAATCAGTATATTAGAGAGTCAGCTCAGGTTGGACGGTTTGGAGACAGTCAGAGAGGCAAGATTGCTTTGGTTTGGACATGTGCTGAGGAGGGATGCAGAGTATACTGGGAAAAGGATGCTAAGAATGGAGCTGCCAGGTAAGAGGAAGGCCTAAGATGAGGTTTATGGATGTGGTGAGAGAGGACATGCAGGCGCTTGGTGTGACAGAGCAAGATGCAGAGGACAGGAAGAAATGGAAACAGATGATCTGCTGTGGCGACCCCTAATGGGAACAACCAAAAGAGAAGAGTCCAATTCCCTCTGTTATAATGCATAAACAAGATATAGTAGATTGTTTGCAAGAAATGAAAGTATATAACAAAGGAATGAACTTGAATAATGATTTCCTGATATATAAGGGATGGCAAATTTGTTCTTTCAAACAGCATAGTACATATGGATTATAACTTGGGTACAGAGTTCACATAAGTAGTAAATTGTATAAAATAGTATAAGTAGAAACAGGAGGAGATGAGAAATAGACATGTATACAGCTAGTAGGCTGTTGTATACATAATTTTATACACAGTAAAAATATGCAACTTCTTGACCTTTATAATAAATGTGAAATCAATATCTTATGACCTCTTATTGTAGTCTGAGAACCGAGACGAGGTTATAGGAGCTAGGGTTAAATTATTCCTGGCTCCACTAAGTCTCCTTCAGTTTTTCACTTGAAACTAGTCTCTCAACCTAAGCACTCAAAAAGCATCCTACAGTCCAGCACTTGCTCAGACCTAATAGCAAGCACTAATATACCCCGACACTTGACTGCCCAGCAGGGCAAGGCTCTTTATCCACCCCTCACCAACCAAGCGACTAAGCAGCTCACCCTACTAGTCAGGCATGACCAAAGGGCAACTTCAGGTGTACTCTCCAGTCCAGCTGGTGAATCTGGGTATCCTGAGGCAATGTTACAACTGCCTCATGTACACAGACAGCCCTCTCCTCCTACCACAAAACACTAACATATGTAAGAGATGCAATTATACAGCCAAACTGGAGGCTAAGGTATCTCCACCCAAGACTGGAACAGATGGTCATGAGGAGAAGGTTAACACTTGCACCACACCTCCAGCCTCACATAGACCTACTAAACTAGCACTGGCAAAAGATGCACATAAATACACAAAATCATACTCTGAGGCTCTAAATAAAAACCAGCAAAGCATCAGAGAGCTCCAAAGCAGACACCCACAAAACCTGCACCTCCCGTCACAAACCAGACAACACATAAAACACAAAATCAATGTGCCGCACAGTCAAAGCCCTTAAGGCGAAATAGCATACCTAACACACTAGTGATAGGTGACTCAATAGTTAGGCACACTGACGCGCCCCACTCACTAGGCTGGACAAGGAGAAGGTTACTGTTAGCTGCCTGTCAGGAGCCAGAATCCGCCACATAACACAAGCACTCAGGTAACTCCAGAACAAGTACAAATATGACTGTGTCATTGATCATGTTGGTGTGAACGACCTGAGCCGTACCTCCCTGGACTACATGAAAAGAGACATGGAAGAGCTCTCTGATCATGTAGTCCAAGCGGATACGACCCTGACCCTGAGTAGCATCCTGCCCTCACCAAGAATGATACCTCAGTATAAAGAAAAAATGATCAGTTTTAACAATTGGCTAAGCTTCTGGTGTCATTCAAAGGGGATCCAGTGTCTGTCAGTCTGGGATGACATGCTCGACAAGCCGCGTTGCTTCGCAAGAGACGGCTTGCACCTGTCACCCCTTGGCTTTGGAATACTGGCCAAGGCTCTTGCTGCCCCCATAGTGCCTTTTTTAGGCAAGGCTCAAAATTCAAACCCACCTCCGTAAACAGCACAAGTAAAAAAACTGAGAGTTATGCTACTCAACGCCAGGAGTTTAAATCTCAAAATGCATGCGCTCGAAGCACTCCTAAGTATGGAGAACGTTCACATCTGTGCAGTAACTGAAACCTGGTTCAAGGCTCCAGAGAGCACTCCAGCACTAACGGGTTACAACTCATACCACACATTTCGGCCACAGAACACAGACCGAAACACAAAAGGAGGGGGGTGTATCCATATTCATCAAGGATACCCACACCTCCAGGTTAGTGGCGCAGCATGATTCCCCTGAGATCATCCATGTGCAACTAACATCGGGCAAATCTGCAATGCAAATTGTGGCCTGCTACAGATCACTCTCCATGACCCAGGACCACCACTCCGCCTTTCTGGAGACGCTGGAAAACATGAAGGTCCTACCGAACACCCTGATCTTGGGAGATTTCAATTACCGTACCATTAACTGGGAAAACTACTTGAGTACAAACTCCCAGGCTCAGCGCTTCCTGGAATTTATCAACTCAAATGCCCTGGATCAGCTGGTAAACTCCCCTAAAAGAGGCCACAACACATTGGACCTGGTCATCACCAACATGGGCGACAGGTGCTCCGTACCAGAGGTCAACCCGTCACTGGTTAGATCAGACCATAAATTAATCACACTGGATGTCCATACCCCACCACCACCCGCAACCAAGGAAACCACAGTGAAAAACTTTTCTAAAGCAAACTTCACCTTACTTAAGTCAGAGGTGGTAAGTTTCACAGCCCCCACGCTAAAGGATAATGCTGGCCAAGATGCAGAATCCTTTACAATTGCACTCTGAGCACCTACAAGGATGCATGGTTCGTGCCATCCCTAGCAATACCAAGACTCATTCCCCTAAGAGAAGGAAACCAGTCTGGTGGATCCGTGCCATAAACTGGTTATACAACAAAAGGAGGAAACTAGTTCAGAAAAAAAGCAAATCCCAAGAAGGAAAGACATCCCTGATCAGTATCATTAAGAATCTAATGTCCCTCATAAAATCATCCAAGGCTAACTTTGAAAGAAAAATAGCCAAGGACTCGAAAGATAACCACAAAGCCTCCTTTACCTATGTCAAAAATCTAAGTGGCAACTCGCAGATATGCTCTGAGATAGTGCAAAATAGCACAAAATATACTGAACCTACTGATATTGCCAACATACTGGCAGATAGATTCAGTGCAAACTTCACCTCTCTCTCACCAAAAGGGCCCACAACAATATTGGAAAAGTGTAGTGCCCTGGAAATCACAGAAGCACAG
Source organism: Protopterus annectens (assembly GCF_019279795.1). Classification (NCBI taxonomy): domain Eukaryota; kingdom Metazoa; phylum Chordata; order Ceratodontiformes; family Protopteridae; genus Protopterus; species Protopterus annectens. The sequence goes on along the minus strand of NC_056729.1, from coordinate 1,719,389,582 downwards.
GTGAAAACAGCCCCATAAGCCTGACTAGCCTGGTCTGCAAGGCTATGGAGCGCATCATCATGGAACTCATTAACAAAGACATTGGGAACCTCCAAACACTTCACACGACCCAGTTCGGCTTTGTTAAGGGCAGATCATGCCTACTAAACCTGGTTGACTTCTTCGAGACAGTTACCAAGGCCATAGACGAGGGAAAGGTGGTTCACACAGCCTACCTTGATCTCGCCAAGGCGTTCCAACACCATTCCTCACTCGGGTATTATAGAAAAACTCACCAGCCTGAACATAAACCCCTACGTCACAAGATGGGTTGCCAACTGGCTTACAGACAGAACTCACACTGTAAGAATAGTGGGCTCCAGGTCTGACTTTAAACCAGTCACAAGTGGTGTCCCACAAGGCTCGGTTCTGGGACCCTTACTGTTTGGCATATATTTCTCAGAAGTACAGGCAAACACAGGAGGACTATGGCTAACCAAGTTCGCCGATGACTGCAAACTGGGAGCCATAATTGACTCTCCGGCTGACATGGACATCCTCCAAAAAGGCCTTACTGAGACAGACACCTGGTGTCAAAGTCATGGCCTCAAGCTAAATGCCAAAAAATGCATAGTCATCCCGTTTGTGAAAAACAAAACACCCACGAATTATCACATAGGCGGCAGCTCCCTTAATACAGAAGAGGTAATAAGAGATCTGGGGACCCAGGTAGATAGTAATCTCTCCTTTGACAATCATATTGCCAAAGTAGTTAGGAAATCCTATGTGGCCCATCTAATTACGAAGGGGTTCGCATCTAGAAATAGAGGTTATAGTGCCCCTCTACTCGACACTCATCAGACCCATCAGAGTACAATGCTCCATTTGGGATGTACCTCACAAGACACTTCCAACAGCTTGAAAGACCACAAAAGCACATCACCAAGAGGGATTACTGGCCTCAAACATATGTCCTATGCAGCCCGACTGAAAAAACTCCGGCTGTACTCAGTGGCATATCGCTTACTCAGAGGTGATCTCTGCCTGTCTTACAAAGCCATGTCCAACTCAGAATTGATGGACATGCCCCACCTAAAGAAATCCAAGTCACTGCGAGCCACGTGCTCTAGTGAGCTATACCTCGCCACAACAATAAATAGAACATGCTGAAGGGATAGATTCCTGTCACAGAGACTCCCCATGCTTTGGAACAAAATTCCTAACTATATTAGGCAGAGCCCCTCACTAACACTCTTCAAGAGAAGCCTTGACGAGTGGATGGATAACAAAGTACACCCTTGGGATCACTTCATTGGCTCTGCTTGACGGAGGCTCAGTTAATTAATCAATGGGGCGGCGAAAGCCGACACATTCTGGCTAGGCTTGTAAATGCCCTCGGGCAGATAGCCTAGTACCTACCTCTGAACCTATAACAGTGATAACTAATCTGGCTTAGAGGAATGAGACCTAAGTAGCCTTTTCTCTCTTTCTTAATAACATCCAGAAGGGCTGTCTTATAGTGATTCATATCAAGTCAGGGAACATAACATGCTTGAAGGAGACGCACAAGCAAAGTGTAATCGTGTAAAACGTCTAATGGGGATGGTGACATGTAGTTTGCTTCATTTTGTCAACAAACTAGGAATATGTTATGCCATGGTAGAATGTTTTAAAGTTATATTGTTAGATAATGTAGTTGTTTTAAATGTTTTGTCAATAGCTGAATGTTTATCATATCTCAAGAGTATAATAGTTCTTTACATAAAAATATTTTTAGTAATATGTTCTCTTACAAATGTCTGATTTTATGTTTTATCTGTTAATATTAATAGATCACGTAATCCAGTAAAGAGGGGAAGCCTGCTTAAATACCTGAAGTTACATAAAGCTGAAATAGTGTTCTTACAAGAAACACATTTATTCAATAAGGATGTTAATAAATTATCATTAAATTATTTCTGGCAGGATCTGGCTTAAGATCTAAAAGAAGAGGCATTCTCATTTTGTGGAAGAATTCTCCAGTTATGCCTAATGTAATGGGTACTTATGTTGATAAAAACAGTATGTTAAGCATTGTTGTAATTGAATGGAATAGGAAAATATATACTTTGGTAAACTCTTACTGGATTCCAGGGCTAGGAGCTAAAGATGCAAAACATTATTTAGACACCATAGCCTATTACATGAAAGGTGAGGCCATAATGGCTGCTGATTTTTTAACTATATCATCTGATGTCAATCTTCATCTATCCTTGACCTTTGGGTACTTGGTTCCAGCCCTCAGAACCAGCTCGGCCATTACACAGCTCGTGCCAGCCAAAAACACTCGAGCTAAGACTCTACCAACAATACCCCTCTCCATATTACCACAGATCTCATTTGCCGCTCTTGTCGCAAGACACACTAGCCATTTTCTCTCGCAGCTAAGTCAAAATTTCTTTGCTTATTAATAGCTAATCCTCTTTTCTTGTGTATATATATATATATATATATATATATATATATATATATATATATACACAGACACACACACACACACACCACACACAAATACACACTCATACATACATACATATGTATATATATATATATATATATATATTTTATTTTGTCTTTGCCCATCTTTTCTAGTCAAATGAGTGTTTTCCCTTCCATACCTTATGGTATTCTGTCCCTCCTCCCTCCCTCTATCCTTCCTTCTCTACCTCTTTAGGTAGCTCTCTATTCCCATAGTTGGTAATTTCTTTCTGTTTTACCAGTCTTTTTTTATCTCTATCTACCATTGTTGGTAGTTTTTCTGTCCGTCTCCTTGGTGTGTATGTAAGAGTGTTTCTGCGTGTTGACCTCTATTTTTCTTTTGAGTTTGTCAACATGGCTGAAAAATCAAAGGGCATTAATGGTTTTAAACAGTGCCAGGATTGTGGATGGAAGATGCCCAACTCCACTGGGCATTCTTCCTGCATATATTGTTTGGGCCCAGCTCATCTAGACCAGAATGTACTGTCTGCCAGGCCTTCAGTAACCAGGCCTTGGTTGAGCAAAGGAATAAATTAATATTAAAAGGGCTAATCAAGTCTTCCTTCAAAGAAGCCATATCCAAGGCCAATACATCACCTTCTAACATGGACTCCGGTTCCAAGACAGGCCAATCAGTGCCGACTTTTCCTTCGGCACCACTGGCTAAAAAGCATAAACCTTCTGTTCTAACCACTTCTACAGAAGCTAAGGCTAACGTTCCGAGACTTTCTGAGCAGACTATACCCCCTCACATCATCCACTTCTGCACCACAAACCTTGTGCCTGCCTCATTGGCATAGATTCCTTCAGTTTCCCAGTCAGTGCTGACCTCTCCTACTGCACCACAGTAGACCTTGTAAAACCCATCATGCTGAAATCAGAATTAGTATATACACCCCGGACAAGGTATACCCTCTATTACCCCTTTATGGGGCAGCTTCCCAGTCCTTTCCTAGAAAGGTCAGAATCCCCTTCTGGGTTATCTGTCTATTTCTCCAGGAGTCTCACTGAAGTAGACGTGAGGTTGGTGGATCAGCTGCTAGTGATCAGGGGTCTTTCTGTCTCCTCCAAGACCCCTCTCCCCTCTGGAGTTGGGACGCTTTCTCCCAGGACTCCACCAGATTTTCCTCCTCTAACCTCCTCGGATGGCTTAGAGCTTCCCACTGTGATCCCTCCGGTTCCAGCTGTTCTGGTGCCCGACAGCCTTTTCCCTCAGACCGGACAGCAGAGCCACGGCTCCGGGAGTCTGCTGGTTCCAAAGAAGTCAGAGCGCAGAGATTTTCGATTTGGGCATGCGATAATGATCTTAACCCCTTCTCTGCACCGGTGGAGAAAGTTTTGAAATTTTTAGCCATACTTTTTGATCAAGGATTTCTGCTTCCACATTTAAGGTCCAGTAAGCTGTTTCTAATTTCCATAATGGCTTCAAACATCATTCATTAATGTACCGTAGATTATGTAAAGTGTTCCTAAAAGGAGTTTTACAATTAAAACCTCTGTTAAAGACCCTCTAGCCCCTTGGGATCTGACCTTGGTTTTGCAGTCTGTGGTGCTCCCTTCCTTTGAACCAGCAGCAACATGTCACTTGAAATTTCTATCATGGAAAACTGTTTTTCTGATAGCCAGTACCTCTGCCAGATGAATTTCTGAGATTCAAGCTTTATGTTCAAATCCCCCATATTTGTTTTTTCATAAGGATAGAGTTTCACTAAGAACCAACCTATTCCTTTCACATCTTCAGCTTAACACTTATCAAATTCTGTAACCCTTATGAACTTAAAGGGTATACATGAACTAAGAAAAGTAAATTTGCTTCAGTACACCCATTATTATTATAGATATAGGCAGTTCAATTTTAAATATAAGAGACATTTCCATAGTGTCATGTCCATTATCAGATCACGGTGCTATTGTATTTTACATTATTTTAAAAAATAGTGTCTTAATTCATCATAAAAGACTACTAGAATACATAGTTAAAATAAAAGGATTTAAAGAGTGGTATGTAGATGAGGTCACAAACTTTATAGAAATAAATGGCAAAATTATATCATTGTTTGGGACTCACTAAAGGCATGCTTAAATGGTAGAATTACATGCTGGTATATGAATAAAATAAAATAATGGGACGAAGAATTATTACATTATTTTATCTATTTTAGTTTGTAAAGTTAGACACAAAAAATGATACTTTTAGTCATTCTGAACTAAAAAAAAAAATTGAATACAAACTGTGTTGTAATTCTAAATCATAAAGCGTCAGTAACTTGGAAAAACTAAATCTTGAGACGTATTCAGTGAACCCATCAAGCTTACATAAACTTACTGTTAAATCTAAGAAAATGAATAGACAAAATCACATTAAATAAATTGCATTACAAATCAATAACCAAAAACAGAAAAAATAAATAGATATTAAGGGTATTGAGTGTTTTAGAAAATTCTGTGAAAATTTAAATAAAAATTCAAATAGCTTAGTAAATGATGAGATAGATACTTTGCTAAATAAAAATTTAAATAAATAAAAACGATAGACCTTTTACTATAAAAAAGAAAAAAGTACAAGATTAAATTAAAAAGTTAAAAACAATAAGACGACTCCTGGTTTGGATGGTCTTATACGTGAACTATATAAACTATTGCCAGATAATGCAATCTTTATACTAGAAAAAGCTGTCAGGGAAATAAAAACTTCTTCATAGGTTCCACCATCATGGAAATATTCCCTCATTTCACCTATTCACCTATACTAAAGCAAGACAAAGATCTTCCAAAATGTTCTTATAGACATATTTCACCCCTAAATGTTGACTATAAGATGTTCATGTCTGTTTTACCAAACATAATTAATCCAATAGCAAACAAAATTGGAAGAGGAAACCTACTCCCTCTTGTACTGAATTTCTTAGTATGGCAAAAATTGTATGTAGTAGTGAGTTATGTACGATTAGGATGAAAACTTCTAATATTACTCAGTGTCCTCCTGTTGTAATGTTGCAGTATTCTTTACATATGAGGCATACTCTGCCCCAAGCAAGCCAGCATACAACAGCTTTCAGCTACTGCAAGTATGCGGGATGTCACATGTATGGCTTGTTGAACGTCTGCACGTACAGTCCTCAGAACTTCCCTGCCGCCATTCGGAATGCTTGACTCGTACGTCGGTCTACTGCTTGTTTCCATTTGGTGCTTCCAGTTAAGTGTCCGATTAAGGTTTCATTTTTTTTTTTTGTTTTTATTGCTGCTGCCTGTTTTGTTCTTGTCATCTAGAAAGGGCAAGTGTAGGAGTGGAAGGAAAATTCCACATAAGGACAGCCATGATCTTTGTTTTGTTTATGCCCCAATCTTCACCATTCCTGCGCTATTTGTCAGGCCTTAGTCCCAAAGACCTTGCTAAGCCGTCTCTGCTTTGAGCCTAAACTTCGAGAATCAACATTTGAAAAGATTAGATAAGGTAGTTATGGCGGGTTCTGTGGGTCCTTCGGCCAAGCCAACTTTGAGGAGGAAGGTCATTAAGCCTAGGCCTGAATCCTCTTCCACTGTGCTTATTTCTGCCAATGTATCCCTTGAGGTTAGTAAAAACCCAGAGGTATGTTTGGAGGTTGAGTCTGGTTCTTCAGGTACCACTTTAGAGGCTGTTAGAGAATCCGGTTTAGGCACGTCCTCAGAGACAGTGCAAATGTCCATTTTAGATGGACAAGGGGAACCATGGCTTGTTGTGTTGGAAGGGTCCAGAGACATACCTCACACTCTAGTTAGGGAAGAGATCCCAATGTTGGTAGTTGAAAGCAGGCCTACATTGTGTCCTCCTACATGCCATCAAGCAGAGATGCATGTTAAAGTAAAAACAGAAAACAAAGCATCTTCATCCCCTACTTTGCATCAGTTTGACTGAGATACTTTTTCACAGGGATTGATTAAGGCTTTAATGGCTCTTAAGCCTTCCACTGTTTCATTTCCCTCTTTTATATCTTTCCCTGTAAGGAGGATTAGGGAACAGGAGTTCTCAGAGAAAGAGTCCTAATCTGATGAGTCCTTGGCTTACTCCACTCAAATTACATCCTCATTAGAATATGCTTGCCATGAGGAAGAATCCAGTGGAGCTGATTCTCTAGTGGAAGAGAGATATTTTGGGGAGACTGTTAAGATGAGAGAATTCTTTAAATGTGACTGTTTTCAGGTGTCTGAGATGCAAAAAAGATATGACCGGTTACAAATGAAATCTCCTCCTTCTTTTTCTCCTTCTGCTGTGCCACCTGTTTTGCCATCATTTGTGGATGCTTTCTCTTCTGCTTCTTAGGTCCCTGATTCACAGGCTGCTGCTTCTAAAAGACTTGAGATTTTGTAACGTGCCTGATGATTGCAGATTCCTTTACAAATGTCCTTCATCTGATCCAGCTGTGGTATCCATTGCCTCAGACATAGCGTGTCGGTTGTTACCATCTTCTAGGTTTCTTCCTTCAGTAAGGAGAGCAAAATTACAGAAGGACTTGGGAAGAGGGTTTACACTTCAGCCATTTTAGCTTTCTGAGCCATAAAGTATCAAACACTAACATGTCTAGGTATTCCTTGTCTCTTCTTTCTCAGGCCTCTCAAGCTCTTTCAGAGCTTCCAGATTCTGACATTAAAAATCAGGTCATATCCCTTTTAGGAGCTTCCTGTCAAGTGTCTAGACACTCAAATGCATTTATGATACAGCAGAAGCATCATCTGGAGCAGCTGCATCTAGTCCTGTCTTTAGAAGTTATTCTTGGTTGAGACTTCAGCCGCTGGCCAGATGACATCAAAACAAAACTGATGGATGCTCCTCTGGATAACAGTGCTCAGTTTGGTACTGCAGCTGTAGATTTAAGTTTTTGCAAGAAAAGGGAAAAGAACTTCAGGGCTTGAAACACATTTTTGTGTCACCTATCCCTAATTTCCACAGTAGTTTTCCTTTGAAGACCTGTTTTCTTAGAAAACAGACACTTCTGTCATCTTCTTCTAGAAGTAAGAAATCTATTAGAAAACCTCCTCAGCCTAAGACTTCTCGTTCAGGTCCCACTTCTCAGCAGCCTTTTCCAGATAGGCCAGGTAGTCTGTGACTACCAGCCAGTTCCAAGTCTTATTCATCTTTCTCTTTGTCTATCCGCTTCTCTTCCAACTTGGGTAAGTATAACTCCGGATTCCTGGGTTCTTGCTGTTATCCAGTATGGATATTCATGACTTAGTAAAAACAAAATGAAAATTCCAGCAAAGCTAGAACTTCCACTAAGTGACATCCCAAACCTCTTGTATCAGAGGCATGTGGGATATATGCAAATGATCCATATGAACATCAGGTGTTAAAGCTAATTGGCATTTCTGAATGCCCATGACTAGTTTTGTCGTTTTTATGGACAATTTCAGGCCAATAAAGCCAAACCCCACTAGCTGTGGATATGCATATTTCGGCCTTATGACCTCATCAACACAGCACAAGCAGAGTGTTTGACTAAGCATAAGAAACACAGGGCTGTTATACCCAACTGATGTCCATTATTATTAGGGTCACTGCAAAAATATCCCAAACAACAAACTAAAACAATGAGTTAGAAGGTCACTGAAAAACCAATCGGTAAAAACAAAATGAAAACGCCAGCAAAGCTAGAACTTCCACTGAGTGACCTCAGACCTGAGTTCTAGCTTTGCTGGAGTTTTCACTTTGTTTTTACTGATTGGTTTTTCAGTGACCTTCTTATTCATTGTTTGGGATATTTTTGCAGTGACCCTAATAATAATGGACATCAGTTGGGTATAACAGCCCTGTGTTTCTTACGCTTAGTCAAACACTCTGCTTGTGCTGTGCTGATGAGGTCATAGCAAGACCGAAATATGCATATCCACAGCTAGTGGGGTTTGGCTTTATTGGCTTGAATTTGTCCATAAAACGACGAAACTAATCATGGGCATTCGGAATCGCCAATTAGCTGAAACACCTGATGTTCATAAGGATCATTTGCATAGATCCCATATTTCATGACTTGGAAAAACCTTTCTCCTTTCAGGGGCATTCATCAACCTCTAAATCAGTTGGATTTCTTTCCACAAATTCTAAAAGAATTAGTTGCTCAGCGGGCAATTCAACCTGTTCCTCTAGACCAAAGGGGAAGGGGGTTTACTCAAGAATTTTTCTTGTGCCCAGAATGGACGGTCCTTGGAGGCCTATTCTGGACCTTCCCCATTTAAACACTTTTTTTAAAAGTTTCAGCTTTTTGCATGCTGTCTTTACAGACTGTTTCCTTTAATTCCTCCTCAGGCCTATATGGCCTCTCTGGACATCAAGGATGCTTACCTTCACATTCCTATCCATCCTCTTTACAGGAAATGTTTACGTTTCTCTGTGGCTTCTTTGCACTTTCAGTTTTCTGCATTGCCCTTTGGTCTGTCTGCTGTCCCAAGTGTATTCACAAAATGTTTGGCACCTGTGATTGCTTATTGCAGGGTCAGAGGTAGTCCGGTATTATCCATACATGGACTATCTCAATTTTTCTGGCTCCTCTTCCAGTACAGTTCAAAATCTGCATTTTGCCATTTCTCTCCTGCGAAGGTTGAGATTCACAATAAATTTCAAAAAAATGTTTCCTCTTCTCAGGATCACATTTTCCTAGGGTGCAGGCTAAGAACAGATCTCATGATGGCTCTACTTCCACCGCAAAAGATTCTGTCTCATTTCCTTCTTCCACAGTCTACTGTCTCTTCCATCTCTAACTGCCAGGGAGTTTCTAAGACTACGGGGGTTTATGGCATCCACAATACCTGTGGTGCCACTGGCAAAACTTCACATGAAGTTTCAGTGGTATCTAAAGTCAGCTTGGAGGCAGCATGCTCATCCTCTGGAGTTTGTACTTTCTCATCACCCATGCCTGAAATCAGAGCTGTGGTGGGTTGAGCAATTTTCTCTGAATCTAGGCCTTCCTCTTCATCAGATTCAACCAACTAAAGAGTTGTTCACAGATGCATCAGACATAGGTTGGGGGAACAACTTTTGCATCAAAGAGGGTGCAGGGTCTGTGGTCTCCTCCTCAAAGGTAGGAACATATCAATATCAAGGAAATGAGTATTCTTTTTCTGGTTCTACAAGCTTTTCCATCTTCTGTTTTCATCCAGGACCTCTGAAAGTAAGTGTTTCTGGACACCACCACAGTCCTCTGGTATGTGAACAGGCTGGGGGGGGGGGTATAAGGTCATATATTCTTTGCAGGTTGTCCCTAATGGCTTAGAACTTGGCAGTTCAGTGCACTCAGCATTTTGTGGCACACACTGTAAGCCAGGTCCATGACTCGATCCCACAAATGGATGCTTCACAGGGATGTGTTTCTGGACTTGGGTCTTTTTGCCTCCCCTCTGAACAAACAACTTCCTCTCTCTTTTTGTGCCAGAGTCCCAGATCCTCTGGTTTGAAAGTTGGATTCCTTGTCTTTCTCGTGGAAGGGGATATTTCTTTATGCATCCCCCCTTTCCTCTCATTCAAAACGTTCTGCTCAAGATTCAGCAGGACAAACCAAAAATCTTGCTGGTGATTCCCTTTTGGCCAAGACAGCATTGTTTCCCTCTTCTTTATTTAGCCAAGGGCAGTCATCACAAGTTACCTCACAGAGTGGACCTTCTCACACAGGACAAGGGACCCCTACTTCATCCACATCTGTCAACTTTACAACTGAATGTGTGGGTGATAAACTTTTGATTCCTTTCAAACACCTTTTTCAGAGGACACGCTTAGGGTACTGAAGGAGGCCAGAAAACCCAATGGTAGAATATCTTGCTTATCTAAATGGAAAAGATTTTCTACTTGGTGTCTTTCACATAATCTGTATCCACTTTCTGTGGGTATCCCTGTTGTTTCCTACTTGTGTGAGTTAAACAGTGGTTTGGTTTATTCCTCTGTGAAAGTTCACTTGTCAGCCATTTCTGCTTGCTTTCCTGCCATGATTCCTCCTTTAGCTTCTAGATTAGAAGTAAAACTTTCTCAAAGGTGTCTTTCACATTAATCCTCCAAGGAATCCAGTTCCATCTCCTTGGGATTTGAATTATTTATTTATTTTTTATTTTACATTTGTTGACCGGGCTGGTCTAATTGGATATATGTCCATTTTCAAGAGGCCCAAGGAGAAAAGCTCTGAGAAAAGAAACAGTTTATACAAAATGCAGAAAGATACCTATACATTCAAAATACAGTTAGATAACTATACAATCATGTACGGTTGATTTTCAGCAGCAGTAAGCAAATAGGAGAGAAGCCAACTGTGCCCCCTTTTGAACCTGCAGCCTCAGCTTCCTTTAAGTTTTGTATCTGGAAAACAGTTCTTATACTAGCTTTAACCTTTGCTAGCAGGTTTTCTGAGATTCAAGCTTCGATGGCTTCTCCACCTTTTCTTGTTTTTCATAAGGATAGTCTCTCTTTATATACCAATCCTTTTATGCCCAACGTGATCAATGAGCTCTCTCTTAATCAGTTTGTTCAGTTGCCCACTTTCTTCCCTTCTCTACAATCCTCCAGGGAGAGGATCGTACACACCTTGGATGTGCAGAGACCACTCAGATTTTATTTGGATAAAACTAAGGCGATCAGGAAATCTGATGAGCTTTTTGGTTCCTTTCGTCCCAGGGCTCTGGATTTGCTGGTTTCCAAGCAGATTATTTCCTCTTGGATTTCTAAGGCTATTTCATTTTAAGTGTTTCATGGTAAGACTCTCCGTGTTCCTGAAAGGTTCACTGCACTAGGCCTGTGGCATTCTCTGCTGCGCTCTTTAAGGGGTTGGATACTAATATCATTTTGGAAGCTGCCACTTAGTCTTCTGTTCGTACTTTAACCAAGCATTACAAGCTGGATGGTATTTCTAAATCTAGGGCTGGATTTGCTAGAGCTATTCTTCATGGCTTTGTAGAAAGTTCCTCTGTTCCTTCCAGGTTTCCTCCTAAGCTTTGGTACTCTCCCACATGTAAAGAATACTGCAACATTAGCATAGAAGGACATAGAATAGTTGTGTAAAATCTTACCATAACCTTAATGTCCCTTTCTTCTATGTTGCAGTATTCTGTCCCTCCCTCCTCCTCCCTATACCTTGCTCTTTCCTTGGATGACAGATTTCCTTTTTCATTACACTGGTATTCCTTCTAGGGCATTTCAGTTCTGAGGATTGTACATGCGGAAATCCTCTTATGGCTGACATTCAGCAAGCCATACATGAGATGTCCCAGATATTTGCAGTAGCTGAAAGCTGTTGTGTGCTGGCCTGACATCTGGCCGCTTGGGGCAGAGTATACCCCATATGAAACGAATACTACAACATAGAAGAGAAGGACATCTAAGGTTATGGTAAGAGTTTACATAATTCTTTCCTTTACATTGTGGCTACAAGTTAAAATTTGCTTAAAAAATGTTAACTGTTGTTAATTTGTATTACATTGACATATTACACAGCCATGGACATATGTAAATAGTTATTTGTTTTATCTCACTCTGTTCTTTGTAATTAAAGTCAGGTTCAGACCCAAGCTGACATCGTGTTTAGGGTGGTAGAGAAGTAACATGACAGTAGATGTTCTGTAGTCCTCTCTCACCTTCATTCTTACATATGGGTTCGGAGCCGATCCTCGGCTCTGACTCTGCCAATTACAAAGCTCGAAGTCTATAAGTTGGCTCGTGGCAAGGTAGGTATCCCATAATGCACTAGTAACAATCCCCAGATCTCATTTGCCACTCTACAAGTTCAGAAGTCTTCTCTTTCTTGGCTGTGGCTAAGTCGCAATATTTTTGTCTTCCAAAATTTATACTGTTCTATCTTTTTTGACTGCAAAGTTAGTTTAGTATTAATAGCTTACTGTTGTTAACTTGCGAGTAGTTAGTGTGTTTCTGAAGTTTTATTGCTAATTGTTGTTGCTGATTGTTGGCCGTCACTTCCACAGGCCTTCCTTAGTGGTATCCCTTTGTTTTCTGTTGTGATACGTATTAATCTTTCTCAGGCATAGGTCAGTTTTTTAGCTAGAGGACCTACTTTGCCTTGCTGTTGCTTGCTGTTCTCTATTTTGCCTACTCCTCTGTTCAGGGCTAGGCATGTTTAACTTAGAGCCAATTAGTTTGTGATGTGGCTAACTCACCACAATCAAACAATGAATATTTGTGGATATCCCACCACTGCCAACCAATTAATATGTGATGCCCATGCACTGGCCCAGTAATCAAGGAGCCTCAGTCCTCACCACTAGTACCAGTGAGGGATGTGCACATTGGGAAGGATAACAAGTGCACACACAGTGAAGTACAATTTCCCGTAAGAGCACACACAGATCACAGTCAGTTTGGGGCTGGTCGATCTCTTGCTCTCCAGGTCCCCAATAAGACTCCCCACTGGTACAGCTATAGGGTCCAGATCTCAGCCTAGTGGGCAGGCCAAAACCTCCAGCACCCTCTGTCCAATTAGTGCTTCATGTCCCTGCCCAAGTAGCTGACACACACGTGCGTGCGCACACACACACACACACACACTTTGAGGTAAGAGTTTATACAACCACACAGACACTCCTGGGGAAGGCTGGCACAGTTTCTCCAGCTATGCCCCATTTTTCCCAAACAATAAGGTAGTACCACTTGCCACCACTCACTAATATTTGTCAGCTACTCAAAGGCCCTTAAAAGGGTGTCCAATTATTTCTGTGCAATATTATTATCCAATTGGTAGTATAACTAAACAGTCAAGGCTTATTAGAGTGACTTGGTACAGTCATCACTATAAATATGCAATGTACTCGAGCTTAAATTATCTCTACACAAAACAGCCACAGTTGAAAGGTTTTAAAATATTTAATAATAAATAATAAAAACACAAGTTGTCAATCTCCTCTCCGGCCCAGCTGGTCAATCTGGGAATCTTGAGGCAATGTTACGACTGCCTCATGTACACAGACAACCCTCTCCTCCTCCCAACAAATTCCAACACATGTGAGAGATGCAACCATATAGCCAAACTGGAGGCTAAGCTCTCTCAACTCAGTACTGGCGTAACCAGTCAGGAGGAGAAGGAAACCACACTCACTACAATTCCAGTCTCACATAGACCTACCACGACAGCAAACCAAACACATAAACACACAAAAACATACTTGGAGGCTCTAAATAAAAATCTGCCTAAGCAGCAGAGACCACCAAAGCAGACACCCAGGCAACCGCTACCCCAAAACAAAACACGTGCAACACATAGCTCACAAAGCCAGTGTGCCAAACAGTCATAGCCCTTAAGGCTAAACAACACACCTGATACACTTGTAATCGGTGACTCTATCGTCAGGCAAACTGACGTCCTGCTCACCAGGCTGAACAAGGAGAAGGTCACGGTGAGCTGCCTGTCGGGCGCTAGGATCCGCCACATAACACAAGCACTCAGGTCACTCCAAGGCAAGTACAAATATGACTCAGTCATTGTCCATGCTGGTGTGAATGACCTGAGACGTACCTCCCTGGACTACATGAAAAGAGACATAGAGGAGCTCTCTGAGCATGTAGCCCAGGCCGGTATGACCCTGACCTTGAGTAGCATCTTACCCTCACCAAGAATGATGCCACAATATGAAGACAAGATGATCAATTTCAACAATTGGTTTAAGTATTGGTGTCATTCAAAGGGGATCCAATGCCTGTCAGCCTGGGATGACATGCTCGACAAGCCACGATGCTTCGCTAGGGATGGCTTGCACCTGTCACTCCTGGGCTTTCGGATGTTGGCAAAGGCTCTTGCTACCCCCATAGTGCCTTTTTTAGGCAAGGCTCAAAAGACAAACCCAACTCCATAGGTATCACAAGGGATAAGAAACTAAGAGTAATGCTACTCAACGCCAGAAGTCTAAACCTCAAGATGCACGCACTCGAAACTCTCCTTAGCATGGAGAACATCGATATCTGTGCAGTAACAGAAACCTGGTTCAAGGCTCCCGAGAGCACCCCAGCACTACCAGGTTATACCTCATACCATGCTTTTCGGCCCCAAAACTTGGACCGAACCACAAAAGGAGGGGGAGTATCAATATTAGTCAATGATACCCACACCTCCAGGTTGGTGGCACAGCACAAAGCATCTGAGACTATCCATGTGCAACTAACAGTGGGTAAAACTGCCTTCCAGTTTATAGTCTGCTACAGACCACCCTCCCAAACCCAGGAACCCCACTCGGCCTTCCTGAGAACACTGGAAAATATGAAGGTCTCTCCAAACACCATTATATTGGGCGACTTCAACTACCCAAACATAGACTGGGAGCATTACTCTAGCTCCAACACCCTAGCCCAAAGGTTCCTAGAATTTATAAACTCAAATGCTATGGAACAACTTGTTACCACTCCCACAAGAGGGGAAAACATACTGGACCTGATCATCACCAACATGGGGACTCTGTGCTCCAGACCAGAAGTGTATCCTTCACTGGTGAGATCAGACCATAAACTAATCTCACTGGATATTCACATCCCGACCCCACCCCCTGCCCAGAAAACCACAGTGAAAAACTTCTCTAAAGCAAATATCACACTCTTCAAAACCAAGGTGGAATCCTTCAAAGCCCTCGGGCCTGTGGAAAATATGGCCCAGACCGCAGAATCCTTTATAAACGTATTGTGTGAACACCTTCAGGAATGCATGGATCATGCAATCCCAAATAAAACCAAGACCCAGTCCTCCAAAAGCAGACATCCTGTCTGGTGGACCCCAGCCATAAACAATCTATACAATAGAAGGAGGAAGCAACTACATGATAGAGCAAAATCCCAAAAAAGGAAGGCATCTCTGATCAGTATTAGCAAAAACTACGGGCACTCATAAAATCGTCTAATGCCAGCTTCGAGAGAAAAATTGCACAGGACACTAAGGATAATCACAAGGCTTTCTTTAGTTATTTTAGGAACCTGGGTGGGAATTCCCAGATATGCTCAGAATTGGTCCAAAATGACGAAAAATACACCGAACCCACAGGCATTGCCAACATCCTAGCTGACAGGTTCAGCGCAAACCCCCCCACCCCCACCAAAAGGGCAAATATCTATCCCAGCAGAGTGCTGCCCCCCTGACATCTCAGATGCTCAGGTAAGAGCCGCCCTCTCCAAAGCAAAAAACACAGCATCAATGGGACCAGACGGTGTCCCGGGCTGCGTCCTACATGAACTCCAAGAAGAACTAAACCCAAACATAAAACTACTGTTCAGTGTCAGCCGTACTACAGGATATGTACCCAAAGAGTGGCATACAGCAACAGTGGTCCCTCTCCACAAAGGTGGTGCCTCAACGGATCCTGGAAACTATCGCCCCATAAGCCTGACTAGCTTGGTCTGCAAAGCTGTGGAAAGGATGATCATGGACCTCATAAATAAAGATATTGTGGACCTACAGACACTGGATCCTACCCAGTTCAGCTTTTTTAAGGGTAGATCCTGCCTCTTAAACCTGGTCGATTTCTTTGAAACTGTCACCAAGGCCATTGGCGAGGGGAAGGTGGTCCACACAGCCTACCTGGACCTCGCAAAAGCCTTTGATACAATACCCCACTCTGTCATTATAGATAAGCTCACCAGCTTAAATATAAACCCCTATGTCACTAGATGGGTTGCAAACTTGCTCAAGGACAGAACCCACATGGTTAGAATTGCTGGAGCCATGTCAGACTCCAAACCAGTTACAAGTGGCGTCCCACAAGGCTCAGTCCTGGGATCTCACTTGTTCGGTATATATTTCTCGGAGGTACAGGCCAACACGGAAGGACTGTGGCTGACCAAGTTCGCAGATGACTGCAAACTGGGCGCCATAATTGACTCTCCAGCTGACACAAGCATCCTCCAAAAAGGGTCTCATAGAAACAGACAACTGGTGCTAGAGCCATGGCCTCCAGCTAAATGCCAAAAAGTGTATAGTCATCCCCTTTGGCAAAAACAAAGTGCCCCACAAATTACCACATAGATGGTAATCCATTAAGTGCAGAAGAAGTAATTAGGGACCTGGGGACCCAAGTTGATAGCAATCTCTCATTTGACAACCACGTGGCCAAAGTGGTTAGAAAAACATTTTATATAGCCCACCTAATCATGAAGGGATTCACATCTAGATCATCGTGCTTCTTTACTCATCCCTCATCAGGTCCATAATTGAGTACAATGCCCCTTTTGGGATGTACCTTACCAGACACCTGCAGCAACTGGAAAGACCCCAAAAGTACCTCACCAAGAGGATCAAATGGCTCAAACAGATGCCATATGCTGCCCGGTTAAAGAAACTCCAGCTCTACTCAGTGGCATACCGCCTGCTCAGAGGCGATCTGTGCCTGATGTATAAAGCCATGTCCAACCCGGAATTAATGGACATGCTGCACCTCAGAAAATCCAAATCCCATCGAGCTACGCGCTCGAGAGACTTGAACCTCAGCACTGAAATAAATAGGACATGCTGGAGGGGACAGATTCATAACCCAGAGGCTCCCTTCACTCTGGAATAAAATCCCAGTCCAGGTTAGGCAGAGTTCCTCATTGACTCTCTTCAAGAGGAATCTTGATGAGTGGTTGGGAGATCGTAGGTTTTCCCCGGGTATCACTTCTGTGTCACTGTTAGACAGAGGCACAGTATACTAACCTCGAAAAAGGGCACAACAAAATTAATTTAAAATGGGTGGCGAAAGCCAAACACACTCTGGCTAGGCTTATAAATGCCCTAGGGCAGATAGCCTAGTATGAACCTATGAACTTATTACTACACAGTGCTAGTCAAGAGTTCAGAGATCACAGAGAAATACTTAAAATAATTCAGTAGTACAGTTCTGACATCACAGAAAAACTCTTAGTGTGATATTTCTAGTTCCTAGCTATTTCTATAAGAAAACACAAGTCTAAGATAACTTACATAACAAAACAGGCAGAGTGCTGATGAGTTGGATGGTCAAGACAAAAATGCTTAATAATCTCTGGTTCTCTCCTCCAACTACCATTTCTCTCAGACCAATACATACTCTTAGGCCTAGAAGCAAGGCCACTCCTAGGAAAACTACCTCTAGCCACCATTTTACTACTGCTCCACCACCCCAAGCTCAAATGCTTAAAATGACGGAGGATCTTATCACCCCTATCAGGGGTAGTCGGGCCACAGCTTCTACAAGTAAAAGACACCTTTCTCCTGAAATACTGACAGAACAGGATTCTGAGGAGTCTGATTATTCAGATTTTGAAGAAGAACAACCCCTGACCGCTTATGAGGATTCAGATGCAGAGGAACCCATTCCTTCTGCCTCCCCACCAGATGATCTTTCCTTTGGGGAACCCTTCACACCCTCAGGGAACATTTCCACTGGGAATCCCAGGACTTCCCTCAGTCTAAGAAAAGACTTAAGAGTGATTAGAGGTTCTATGCCCCACCTGATAAGAGGCCTAGGGTGGAACAGGAGTTTGATAGTTTTGTATGGTGTCACAAATAATGTCTTCTGACAAAAAGATTCAAGTGAGGTGGGCTCAGAATATCAAGATTACTCAGACAGTGCCGACTGACCGAAGTCAGATTTTAACGACAGATGCCTTAGACATAGCTTGGGGAGCTCATCTAAGGGGATCTACAGCATGGGACAAGTGGCCTGTGATACTGATGCATCATACAATCAGGCATTGACATCATGTTGTGAGGGTACTTGGTCCAATACAGTTTGTTGATTCTGACAGACAACACAAGGTGGATGTTCTGAGGGACAACAACAGACAACACAACTGTCATCCTGGCAAAGAAATTATTCACATCCTCTATGCAGGTATAGCAAGCATTTTATGGGAATGCAAGTTAGGTTTCCAACTGACTCAACCAGGTGGCAGCAGATTAAGCAGACAAGCCCCAGATCCCTTCCCAAAGCAGACAAATCATCATCATCCCCACAGAAATTGACAGTGTCATGGGGAACTCAAGATTGACAGTGTGTAGGGAAACCCAACAACCACCTGCTTAAATCTCCACTAAAACCACCAGCTGCCAACACATTGCAAAAGGGGTTTCATCTGCTTTCAGTTGAAAAATGGAAAGTCTTTATTGCTTTCCAAACCTCAACCTTGCCTTTCCACTATTACTCTACCTTCCAAAGGTATTACTAAAAAGTCAGACCAGACAGGCCAAAGGATGGATTTTCGCACATACAGATTGGCGGCATTCTCTAAGGGTAAACTTCTAGAAAGGAGTCCTTAAAAGCCTCCATGGCCTTTACCTCTGATCTCAGGTTATCTATCTGCTGTCTGTCGTCATCTGCTCAATTCAATCTCACTCTTCTCTTCACGGCTTGGCATATTCTGTGTTGAAACATGGTAGGTCTCAGCTTCCTCATCAAGTTTTTAAAAATGGAAGAGAAGCTAGACTATAGCTAGGTAAGGAGAGAAGAAGAAAATGAATGATTTTTATTTTGGTGTACAGCAAAGAAGATGGAGAAGGATGAGCCTAAATTTGAGTGTGGCTCTTCAATATCTATGGTAGGTACAAAACTGTACTTTTCTAGACCTGCCCCAGCAAAGACCCTTGGCCATCCCTCCAGTCTTAGAGGTGATTGATGGTCTTCCAGGAATCCAGCTCAACTCCCGTCACCCTCCCACCTGCTCCCAGAAAACCTGATGGGTATTGCAGAGTACCGGATTCTCACAAATACCTGTACAGGAATTCTGCTGCAGACCCAGAAGTCATTACACAGGGACCTAAAGGAGCTAAGGCTAGTTCTGCAAAGAATCCTATTCCTTCTGACAAGGACTCCAGACCTCTGGACAGATGGGGTAAAAAAGTATACATCTCTGCAACCTTAGCTATCAGAGCACTCAACTGTCAGTT
This sequence comes from Protopterus annectens, assembly GCF_019279795.1. Taxonomy (NCBI): domain Eukaryota; kingdom Metazoa; phylum Chordata; order Ceratodontiformes; family Protopteridae; genus Protopterus; species Protopterus annectens. Next base: position 1,719,370,251 of record NC_056729.1, on the reverse strand, counting down.
CCACATGTTAAAATGTCAACAACCCACTTGGAACTATTAAAACAAAAGATTTTAACCTTTCCTGACTGTGCCAATTCGAAAGAGTTAGCAGATTTACTGCACTCTGCTTGTCAAGTGGCTAAACACTCATTACACTGTGGATATGGTGCCCTAGAACCCTCAAGCAGGGCTGCAGTGTCAGGATCTGTCATTAGGAGACGTGCATGGTTGAAGGAACAGCCTCTCCCTGATCATGTCATATCTAAATTACTTGATGCACCCTTGGATAAGGACCGCTTGTTTGGAGTAAAAGCAGAAGAGGTGTTTAAAAAGATGGAAGACAAAGCAAAGTCTATGCAAACAGTAAAGGATTTCCTTCAGGTACAACCTCCTAGGTTCAGCAGGAATTTTCCCTCAAAACACTGGTCCTTTCCTGCACCTAGCAGACAGGGGCAAGGTAAGCCCCACAGGGACAGACCACTCAGTCTCCTATCCCAGGGACTGCAGAGAACCAAACAGTTGACCACTTCCACTCAAAAGGCAGGGAGTTCTAAGCCAGCCTTCTGTGGCAAAAACTCTTTCAGGGATACTAATTCTCTTCCAACAAACTCCCAATTCTAAGAGGGTACCCAGACTTACTTCCAAATCATTGGGCAGAGGGGTTGACACAATTCCAAACTCTCATATCCTAAGGGACAGTAGAACCTGTCCCCTCAGATCAAAAAGGCTTTTATTCCAGACTGTTCCTTGTTCCCAGAAAGGAGGGCACTTGGTGCCCCATCCTGGATCTCTCCATTCTGAACACCTTCCCGGTGGTCCCCAAATTGAAAATGCTAACTTTGCAGCAGCTGCTGCCTATGCTGACAAAAATGCCTGGTTAGGTACACTAGATCTAAAAGATGCTTACCTCCACATCCTCATAAGGGAATCCTACAGGAAATGCATTCGCTTCAGTGCAGGCTCAGAACACTTTCAGTTCTCTGAGGTACCCTTTGGCTTATCTACTGCTCAGGTCCCAGGGTATTCACCAAATGCTTAGCCCTGGCCATAGCCTTTTGCAGACAGAAAAATATACAAATTTACCTGTATCTGGACGACTGCCTCATTCAGGCAGATTGCAGAGAAAAGCTGCTCAAGGACATCCTCTTTGTCAAAACCCTCCTAACCTCCTTAGGGTACACCATCAACGAGAAGAAATCAAAGCAAACACCCTCCAAGGAGATCATTTTCTTGGGAATATTGCTGGACAAATGGCCTTCCTGTTCCTACAAGCCTTGGGCTACATGGCATCTTGCATCCTTCTAATTCCTATTGCCATTCTTCACATGGGAAAACTTCTGTGGTACCCAAAGAACCTTTGGTGTCAGCACTCTCAGCCTCTAGAGACCTCTCTCGCTCTGATCACCTGTATAAGGGCCGAGTTTCTGTGGTATGCTGGGACCTGTGCTCAGAACAAAGGTCTTTCCTTCACCCTCCGCCCAACCGGGCAGACCATTACCACTGACACATCAGACATAGCTTGGGGAGCTCACCTAGAAGGCAGGTGCACCCAAGATCTTTGGGATGCGCAGCACCTTCCTTTACACATTAGCCAGAAGGAGATGATGGCAGTATAAAAGGCTCTGACACCCTTCAAACTCCATCTCAAGTCAGGGGTTTTCCTTATCAAAACAGGCAACACCACAGTAATTTGGTACATCAACAAACAGGGAGGGACCCAATCTTGCCCTCTGTGCAGGCTAGCCATGAACCTCTGGCTGACGGCCTCTTCCATGGGAATTCACCTGATAGCCCAATACCTACCAGGGATCAACAACACCCTGGCAGACCACTTAAGCAGAATCTTACTGGACTCCCACGAATGGCAGCTCCACAGATAAATCTTTTTACAAATCACTCATGTGTGGGGGACTCCAGAGGTGGATCTCTTCACTTCGCATCTCAACCATCAGCTAAAAAACTTCTGTAGCAGGGAGTATCACCACCTAGCGTGGAAAGTGGATTCCTTGACCTTCCCCTGGAACACCCTCTTTGTGTACGCATTCCGTCCTCTGTCTCTTATTCCAAAGGTACTGATCAAGATAAGGGAGCAGGGACCAAAGGCCATCCTCATTGCTCCAGACTGGCCCAGACAACATTGGTACCCCCTTAATGCGCATCCTGACCTTACAGTCTCCCAGGCAGTTTCTCCTGATCTCAGACCTCATAATTCAGGTGGGGGGGGGGGTGCTGCACCCAGACTTGCAGACTCAAACTATCGGCATGGCTAATACACTAGGGGCAAACAATGGGCCCTTGTTAAGCAAACTGGTCCTAGACATTATCACAGAGGCCAAAAGGCCGAGCACCAGAAAATCTTACGCAGGAAAATGGAAAAGATTCTGCTCCTGGAGCCAGTCCAGAGGAGGCAGTACTTCACAACCTTCCATCCCTCTTATCTTGGACTACCTGGCGGAGCTAATTAGTAGTGGCCACTCCTCCTCTATTAAAATCCACACCTCAGCCATTTCAGCTCATTTTGATACAGAACAGCCCCTGTTCTCCCATCTTTAGATTAAACAATTCCTCAGAGGGGCTTCTAATATCAGACCTCCCAGAAGGCCATCCACTCCAGCCTGGGACCTGAATTATGTTTTGGAAAAACTAACTTTACCTCCCTTCGAACCTGCTGTTTCAGCAGAACTACGATACCTCTCCCGGAAGACTGCTTTTCTCCTAGCTATCACCTCAGCCAGAAGGGGTAGGGTCTCCCTGAGGGCTAATCCTTCCTTTATGCCCAAGATGGTATCTAATGTAACTCTCAACCAGGCCATACATCTACCCACCTTCTTTTCTACCCCGCAAAACAAGGGGGAAAGAATTCTGCACTCACTAGATGTGCACAGACAGCTCAGATACTATCTGGACTGTACTAAACCCTTCAGGAAAACGGACCAACTACTTGTCAGCTTTGCCTCAGGGGCAGAGGGGGAAGCCCATTTCCAAGTGGATATCACACTGTATCCATTTCTGCTACAGATTGCATGGGAGCCCCCCCCCCCCCAACAAGTTTATTCGAACCCGTTCCACTAGGGCAGCCTCCACTTCTACAGCATTCCTCAGAGGAGTTCCCACCAGGGACATCCTGGAAGCTGCCACCTGGACTTCTGTCCATACCTTTACCAAGCATTACGACCTACCTCTATTTTTTAAGGCTAGGGCAGGGTTTGCCTCTGCAGTTATTCTGGGCATGCTGACGCATTCCTAGGTCTCTTACTAATCCTACCTCCCCTCTTTTCAGCTTTGGGAATCATCCCACTGATGATGACTGCAACAGTGAAACACAAAGAACATAGTAGCAGAGGCAGATCCAAATACCCCCCCATCAAACTGCAAATACCTTTAACTCCTTCTTCACTGAGACCATACAATCTCTAGCTAGTCAACTCATTCCAGATAACTGAAGCCTTCCCACCACCTCACCAGACTTCCTACCTAAATTCAAACTACAACCCATCTCTACTACTCACATCTATAAATTTATTCAAAAACTCAAGTCATGCACTCCTTCTGTGGACCAGTTACCTTCCCAATATCTCCAAAAAGCAGCCAAAGTAATTGCCTATCCTATTTCCATCCTTATAAACAGGCAATCCAAGAAGGAACCATTCCAGATATTTGGAAAATCTCCCACATTATCCCATTACATAAAGGTGGGAGCTCAAATGACTACTCCTACTATCGGCCAATTGCTCTTTTATCACCCTTAGCAAAAATTATGGAAAAATGCATTCACCAACACCTACTACATCATCTTTCTCAAAATAACATAATAGCAAACTGTCAACATGGCTTTAGGCCATCACAGTACCACTACTGCTCTTCTATCCTTTACAGATACCATCAATAGAAACCATAATAAAAACATCCTCTCATCAGCACTCTTTATTTTATTGACCTCTCTAAAGCTTTCGACATGGTAAACCACACCCTCTTAATCAATATTCTTGAATCTCTTTCCTTTGACTATCAGGCTGTTAAATGGTTCAGATCCTACCTCAGCAACAGGCAACAAGCAGTTCTCTGGGAAAATCAAATTTCATCCTTCTTGCCAATCACCATAGGAGTCCCTCAGGGCTCCATTCTTGGACCACTTCTTTTCTCATTATTTATCAATGATCTCCATGTAGCAATTCCTCAAGCTACCTGCATTCAATATGCAGATGATTCCACACTAATATGCTCAGCAACCTCTCCATCTGAACTATATTCTCTCACTCAAAATGTTTTCAACACTGTAGAAACATGGTTTTCAAAATGCTGCCTCCTTCTTAATGCCAAAAAAACAAAACTCTTTCTCTTTACCCCCACTACCAAGTCCTCCCCCATAGATTTCTCAATCTCTTCAAATAATGGCACTATTATTTTGCCAGACTCTACCACTAAACTGTTAGGAATATCTATTGACAATAACCTCACATTTGATTACCATATAAATAACACAATTAAAACAGTCAACAGAAAAATAGGCTCCTTATATAGAATAAAACCTTTCCTAACCCCAGCAGCCAGAACCAAGATTGCTCACTCCCATCTAATCTCAACTCTTCTGTACGTTTCACCTATTTTTACCAACCTAAAGAAAACTAATCTTAACAAACTAGCAACTTCCTATCATAACATTGCCAGATTCGCTACTGGCTGTCCCTTTAAAACCCACCAATGTTTTAATCTTAGGCAACTAGACTGGCTGGAATTCCAAAACCATCTGATAATACCCCAACTAACGATTGCCCACAAGATATTTTCCAACCCAGTAACACCCCTGTACTCTCCAACCTCTTAATCCCCTATAAAAATCTGAATTCCCTACGTTCTTCTAGCAAACTCCTCGCTAGCATAACAAAGTCTAATAATGTGGCTGGTGACTCTGTTTACTAACGCAGCAGGAAAAAACTGGAACCTGCTACCTAATGAACTAACTCTAATCACATCCTGGTCACTCTTTAAACGAAAACTTTAAAAACACCTCCAAATGCACTGGTTATGCCCTTGTAGCAACCCTGACTAACCACCCTCTTCACATCTGTTTCTTCCTCTTCCAACCAAACTTCCAAACATTTTAATGCTTAGTTATGTAAGCAAGACTGACACTGTTTAAACTCTAACTTACTGCCAAAATCTTTCCACCTGATGTGAATACTTGCACATGATTCTTACTGTGCTAAATTTGTTTTTGCTTTCTTAGTGTAAATATTTTTACTGTTCTCAATTGTTAACATCTTTAGTATGTAATGATTACTTGTATGTTTCTCTATTTTGTTTTTATTAATCCTTTATTTATCATGTAACAATATTTCTTACTTTTTATATCTGTTTGGAGCTTTTCTCCCCGGGCCTCTACTGAAAATGGAAATATATCCAGCTAGGCTAGCCCAGTTAACAAATGTAAAATAAATAAATAGTACAATTGTGTACACTTGCTATAGATGTAGATGTTTGAGTGTATTCAGTGTTGCAGTCCTGGTTTCCCACCCTCCTTCCCCTTGTATCTTCTTTCTTTAGTGAGACATAAGTTTCTAACGGTGGCTTTTAGCCACCAGGACCACTTTACTATATTTACTTGAGCCTCTCACTGGTTAGGGCAAGAAAAAACTGATGTAATGGCGTCAGCTGCCTTCCTTTATAGCACTGACAACCTGATGTCAGGCAGCAAGCGACAGCAGCTGACGCAGAAAAATATTGACTCTGGTATTCAGGCCGGATGAGCGCTTCCACAGCAGAGATTACCCACTGGTGATGACTACAACAGTGAATACACTGGAACATCTACATTTATGGTAAGTGTACACAATTGTAGTTGCTCTTCAGCAGCCTTTACCCTTAGTTTGCTGAATTACTTATCCCATTTTACTTGTCTTCAGAGAGATCTCAAGGAGCTAGGAGATGTACCCTCCAAGGTGCTACAGCTGGGGGGTATCTGACAAGATAAGCTCTCAGCTTGTGACTTAACCTCTGTAACTCCTTCATGCGCCTCATTTCTAATGTGGAAGATGGAGCAAGCAGGGCAGCAGGCAAAGGAATAGCTCTGAGGAGACATTCCTGGATGCGTCTTTGTGAGTTTGCTGAACCCTTCAAGTTTTCCTTTATTGGTGCCCCGTTTGTTGGCTCATCCTTGTTCTGGACAGAAGTTAAGGAGGCTCTCACCAGGAGTGCAAGACCCTATCTGCAGTGGGAGTACATTTCTCCATCCCTACTAGACCGTATCCCAAAGGTCAGAAGGTCGGAGAAATGTGGTTCTGGAAATCCAAAGGAGCCTCGCCGAACGCGCGTGGTGAATTTTCTCCCAGGGGCAGAGGGGGAAATAACAGAAGATGCCACCCTCATGGTAGAGGGGGTCTGCAGAATCAGGGTGACAGAGATGCTTTCTCGGGTAGACCCTTCCAGCAGTCCTGAAAGGAGGCCTGCCTGTCCACCTCTGGAGGCAGTCAGGGGGGAGATTATCACCTTACCCAAAAGCCTGGTTAGACATGACTCATGACAGATGGATACAGTCCATCATATCCAGGGGATACAACATTCCCCTTTCCCTTCTATCCCTTCCATCAAAATCTATCCCAGACAATACCACCTGGTGAAAGGGATCAAGCAACCCTAGAAGTTCAAAGGTTGCTAGAAAAAGTGTGTCATCCAAGAAGTCCCCGCAGACCAAAGTGGATCCAGAATTTACTCAAGGTTCTTTTTAGTTCCAAAAAAGACAGGAGACTGGAGATACATTTTGGATCTCAGCAGATTGAACACGTCAGTAAAGAAAACGGAGTTCTGGATGGTGACACTGCAGTCCCTTTTCTGGGCCAAGACAGTTGGATGTGCTCCATAGATCTTCAGGATGTGCACTACCATATAAAGATGGACAGGCGATCCAGAAGATATTTGCACTGCCGGCTGGGAGCCAGTCATTACCAATTCAGAGCCCTGCCATTTGGTCTCACTACAACCCCCAGAGTGTTTACCAAGTGCATGGCAGTAGTTACGGCTCACCTGAGACGTCAAGGGTTCCAGGTGTTTCCATACTTAAGCACTTCTGACCACCACCACTGAACATCTACTAACCAGGACAAGAGACACCACCATTCATCTCTGCTCAGACCTGAGCATTACTATAAATTTAGAAAAATCTGCCTTGTTGCCATCACAGCATATTACCTTTATAGGGGCAGACTTAAACACAAAAGACATGGTGGCAAAACTGCCTCACAAAAGAGTTCAAACACTATGCCATCAGGTGTCAATGTTGCTTATGAAGAAGAAAGTGCAAGCAAAATTTCTCCTCAAGGTTCTGGGTTAAATGGCAGCTGCAATAACACTAGTCCCACTGGCACGTCTACACATGAGAATATAACAGTGGCTACTTTTCACTCAGTGGTCCATGCAGGAGTTGTCCATGTCACACACAATTCTCATGAACACCTGCAAGAGGGACCTATGATGGTGGCTTCAGTCTACCCAGGTAACGATAGGCAGACCATTTGTTTTCCCCAGCCTGTAGCTACAGTGACCATGGACGCTTCTCAGGGTTGGGGTGGGCATTATCTGGGACATACTGTCCAAGGGACTTGACAAGAGCATGAATACCACTTGCACATAAATGTCCTAGAGATGAAGGGCGGTGCTTCTGGTGCTGCAAGCATTCCAGAGCTCTCTTCCAACTGGTACTATTTCAATACAAACAGAGAATATGTCCATGGTGTGGTACATCAACAAACGAGGCGGAACCAGATCCTACCCCCACTGTTGAGAGGCTCAGAGAGTTTGGCAATGGACAGTTTTTTCTCAGCATTTTCTGACGTAATACACATCCCGGGGAAATCCAGTGTGATAGCGAACAGGCTAAGCAGGTCAATTCTTATCCCTCATGAGTGGTCCCTCAATCAGGAAATTGCTAACCAACTTTTTTGCAAATGGGGCCAGCCTTGCTGTGACCTCTTTGCCACGTCCATTAACTCCAAATGCAACAGCTACTTTGCCCTAATCCCCCCTCCGGAGGAGTCACCCAGGGATGCACTTGTTCACGATTGGCCCCCGGGACTTCTTTACACATTTCCCCCATTTCCATTAATACCTAAAGTTCTCCAGAAAGCCAGATTGTTGAGTTGCAAGCTGATTCTCATTGCTGCAAGCTGATTCTCATTGCTGCTAAATGGCCTCATCAGATTTTGTTCCTCTTTCTTTGGCCCCATGTTCAGGAGGATCCTTGGATCCTGGACCCAGTGCCAGATCTTCTGACTCCTCAGTCAGGAACGCTTCACCCCTATCTTCAAAGCCTCAAGGTGACAGCTTGGTTACTCTACTTCCCATTTTAGCCAGACTTCCAGAACTATCCCCAGCATTGCGACACATTCTGGTTTCGTCCCTCAAGAATACAACTAGGAAACTTTATGCAAGCAAATGGAAGAAGTTTTCTTGTTGGGCTGACAAGAACCATATAGAACCCTTTACAGGCCTGTATCAGCAATTCTGGAATTTTTAACAGAAACCTTTAAGCAGGGTGCAACGGCAGCCATGGTACCAGTACAAGTAGCTGCTATATCAAACAACCACGTCGGAGATATGGGATCTAATATAATGTTTCACAGATTATGCAAATCCTTTCTGGGGGTACAATCCTTTTAAGACCCTCTCACAAGAGAACCACCACCTTCTTGGGATCTAAATTTGGTGTTATCCTCTGATTCTCCCTCCATTCGAACCAGTCTCATCTTGCCCACTAAAGTTCTTATCTTGGAAAACAATCTTTTTGACAGCCTTTACTTCAGCTAGGAGGGTTTCAGAACTGCAAACTCTGTCTGTCCTCCCTATCTGATTTTCCACAGAGACAGAGTCTGTCAGGACAAATGCTTCCTTTCTGCCAAAAGTTTGTTCTGAGCCCAGTTTAAATCAGTCTATTGAGCTTCCAATATTTTTCCCAATTATGGCAACAGAATACAAGCTTCACAAATTGGATGTACAGAGGCAGTTAACGTTTCTACTTACATAGGACAAAGGATTTTAGAAAATCTGACCAACTGTTTCTTTCTCAGAAAATAGAAAAATAATTTCATTTTCAAAAGTCACCTTATCAAAATGGCTTACAGACACCATTACTTATGTCTATAACTCTCAGAATAAAGAACTGCCAGGAAAAATTAGAGGGCATTCGACTAGAGCTATGTCGACTTCCACTGCCTTTCAAGCTAGGCTCCCTTTGGATTCAATTTGTGCTGCAGCTACATGGCTTAATCTTCATACCTTTATCACTCCTTACACAGTAGATGTGGCCTCCTGGAACAGGACATCCTGTGGTTCTGCTGTTTTGAGGAGTTTATTCCCTTGACCCACCCAAGAAAGAAGGTGCTGGGGACGCTGTCCCAATCATCAAGAATGAAGGCGAGGTAGGACAACATAACATAAAGACGTTTTGTACTCTCTATAACATTTCATGTTTGTTGTCCATAATCTCGCCTTTATCTTGCATCTCGCCCTCCTTCCCCCTTCCTGGAGGATGGAGAGGAATTTTCTAAAATTGGCTGCAAGTTTCCTGATTCCCTTCATGCCTTAGGAATTATGGACAGAGGATCTGTTGTAGTAGTTGTATTGGATTTGCTTAGTCTAGTGATTAGTTGTCTCAAACGAGATCTTGGTAACAGTTGCTAGGCATCTTGGGATAGGTTGTAGCCTCGAGCCAGTGAAAGCTCTTGAGCTTTAGTATGCGGCTGAGTCAGAACCAATGTTTGGTTCCGTACCTAACCATCAAGAATGAAGGCGAGATTATGGACAACAAACATGGAAAGTTATGGCGAGTACATAACTTCTTATGTTAAGTTGTCCATCTCGCCTTCATTCTTGCTGGATGGGTTCGGAGCAGACCTCGGCTCCGACTCGGCCACTCTAAAAGCTCGAGAGTTGGTTCCACCGGCTCGAGGCTCCCCTTATATCCCACAGTGCTAGGCGGTATTACCTCAGATCTCGTTTGCCGCTACAGCGATCGAGGTGTTTGGTTTCTACCGGCTTCAGGTCAGTTATTATAGAGTAATCTATAGTCAATTTAAACCCCTTTAATTTAATCTTTTATAGTTATTTCCCTTAACTTAGTGGATTTTGACCCTTTTCCTTCTGTTTATCCACCCTTTTTTCCACAAAGAACTTATAAGTTCTTCCCTCAGGCCTTCGGGCCCTTCCATCCCCTTAGTGGAGTGTATGTGTTTTTTGTTAGGGATTTAAAAAGATCTAATCTTCCCTTTTTTTTAGTTAACCTTGTGTAAAGTGTAATCGGTGTGTTTGGGTGTGTGTGTGGTTACACTTTTCCTTGATAATGTCTAAGGAGTCAAAGGTCTCAGGCTTCAAGAAGTGTGACTCGTGCTGTCAGAAAATGTCTCTGACAGACGGTCACACTTCTTGTGTATACTGCCTGGGACCTTTACACCTGCAGGATTCTTGTGCTGTATGCCATGGCTTCAGCCCTAGAGTCCTGCAGGAAAGAAAAAACAAACTCATTTTAAGAGGTTTGCTTAAGCCTGAGGGTTCCCTTACTGCTACTTCGGGCAAACCCTCTAAGGCTTCTAGGTCCTCGACTCCAGCTTCTGAGTCGAGGCCTAAGGCTTCGAAAACTACTGCTACATCGGCTCCGGCTGAAGCCGATGAGTCTCGAACTACAGCTTCTGTGGTTCCCTCGGCTCCGGCTGGAGCCGAGGCATTGGAAATTCCTGGGTCGGCTCCGATCAGACCATCGGAGCCGACATCTAGAAAGAGATCTAGGTCACCGTCCCTTGGCTCCGTTCATTCGGCTCCAGCATCTCCCTTGCTGTCTGAACGGAGCCATAGATCTCACTCCTCTAGGTCATCAAGGCTTTCGGATCATGACCTTCAGAGGGTAGTGAGTTGACTTCTTAAGTCCGAGGCACTGGCCCAAATGCTTCAGAGCCCGACTCATCAGTCGATGCTTGAACCTATCCCTCAAATTATTCCTCCTCCGACTCCTTTGAGCTCTGAGCCGGGGCGTTTCGGAACCGAGACTGTGGTAGCATCGGAACCGATACAGTTGTCTTCAGTTCCGTCGTCGGCTCCGATTTCTTCCTTTGAAGAATCTCGGCGCCGGACTTCCCTCGTCGGCTCCGAGGGGGTGAGTGGCATCAGACCCTTGTCCGACCCCGCTCTCCCTCTCGGTGCTTCGGCGCTGGTGAGTTCGGCTCCGGCATCGACCTCGGAGCCATCACTGTCGGTGCCGAGGGAGGTTCTCAGCTTTTCGGAGCGGGGACCTCTGGCTCTGCCTGACAGGGGTGCGTTCGAGGTCATGCGGAGTGTGTTGGAACCTGGTTCAACCCCACAGTCGGCTCCGTCCACCCCTCCCTCTTCGGTGCCTCAGGTTATGTCTACTCACTCCCTCATCCCAGACCGCAGAGAGCCAGCTCCTCAAGAATCCCCTGTGGGGATCTCATCCTCTTCCGAGGCCTCTCCTGAATTGGCAGGGGAGCCCCCTAGGAAGAGAAAGTGTAAGAGGAAACACATAGACTCACCTGAGTCTGTCACTTCTGACACAGAGACACAGATTTAGAGGATTCCGAGGGTTCCCCCCGTTCCCCTTCTGAAGATGTCTCCTTTGCAGACATTCTAGAGATCCTGAAACAGAGGGGAAATTGGCCAGCCCTTAACCCTTCGGAGGATGAATCTGTGTATCTTGAGGTGTTTGGCTCTCGCCCTTCCACCTCCTGGGTGTCCCCCCCCCCTTTGACCCCCTCATGCAGGTGGTAGCAAAAAAGGCTTGGACGGCTCCTGACTCAGTGGACCCCACCCCCAGGAGACCTTCAAAGTTTATAACAGCACCAGCAGATAAGCAATTTCTAACCAAAGGGGTTTCTGTGGATGCTATGGTGGTAGCTGCTGCCACTAAGAAGGAACTAGCTGATCCTTCGGTGCCTGTCCATCCTCCTAACAAGGAATCTAGGTCTATGGACAGGTACGGGAAGTGGATGTTCTCGTCAGCGACCTTTGCTATGTGTTCGCTGAACTACCTGTGCCATTTCACTCGTCTTCAAAGAGACTTGATCAAGGAAGTGAGTGAGATGTTGAAGGATCCTACAGCTGCGGGTTTTCAGGACAAGATGAACGCTCAGCTGGTTACCCTAAACTCTATAGCTAACTCCTCCATGCGCCTCCTTTCATATGCGGCTGATGGAGCGAGCAGAGCCGCAGGGACAGGTGTCGCCTTACGCCGGCATGCCTGGATGCGGCTATGTAATTTTGCGGACCCCTTTAAAACGTCTTTCACTAATTCCCCGTTTGATGGATCATCTCTCTTTGGTCGTCAAGTGAAAGAAACCTTGACGAGATGCGAGACGGATGGCAAAACTCTTTCTGCCGTCGGAGTCCGTTTTTCTACTCCTTCTAGGCCTTACCCCAAAGGCCAGAAAAGTGGGAAAATGTGGTTCCGCAAACAATCCCAAGGGACTTTGCCTGACGCACAGAGTCGGTTCCCCTCCAGAGGCAGAGGGGGGAACAATAATGGTAGACATCGCCCTAGAGGCAGGGGGGGTCCGCAGAACCAGGGCAATCGAGAAACTTTTTCCGATAAGCCCTTCCAGCATCCCTGAGGTGTTGCCCGACTGTCCACCTTCGGAGGCAGTCGGGGGAAGATTGTCATTGTACCCAGAAGCCTGGCAATCCCTAACTCAAGACAAATGGGTACAGTCCATCATTTCCGAAGGCTATTCCATTCCGTTCTATCGTATTCCAAATCAATCAAAAAAATCCCTTCCAGATGTTCCACCCACTCAAAGGGATCAAGCAGCGTTGGAAATATCAAAGTTGCTTGCAAAAAGAGCCATTCAGCCAGTGCCAGCAGACCAGCAAGGATCCGGAATCTACTCCAAATTCTTTTTGGTTCCAAAGAAAACAGGGGACTGGAGACCCATTTTGGATCTCAGTATCTTGAACAAGTCGGTCAAGAAAACAAGATTTCGGATGGTCACTCTTCAATCCATCCTACCCCTATTGGGAAAGGAAAACTGGATGTGCTCTATAGACCTCCAGGATGCGTACTATCATATAAAAATGAACAGACGCTCCAGGAGATTCCTCCGCTTCCGGCTGGGAACCAGTCACTTTCAATTCAGAGCCCTGCCCTTTGGTCTCACCACTGCCCCCCGGGTGTTTACCAAATGCATGGCAGTGGTAGCTTCTCACCTGAGACGTCAAGGATTCCAGGTGTTTCAATATTTGGACGACTGGCTCCTCACAGCTCCTACCAAGCATCTTCTTCTAATGGCCAGAGACTACACCTTTCGCATTTGTCAAAAGTTAGGCATCTCAATAAATTGCGAAAAGTCTGTTTTGTCGCTTTGTCGTGCTATTACCTTCATAGGCGCAAATCTAGACACAGTCAATATGTCTGCAAGACTAACAGACCAAAGAATAGCAGACATACGCAAACTGGTCTCCCCTCTCTTCCACAGCAACAGAGTCAAAGCCAGATTAGTTCTGAAAGTACTAGGGATTATGGCGGCTGCTATCCCTCTACTTCTATTAGCCAGATTCCACATGAGAATCCTTCAGTGGATGCTCTTCACACAATGGTCGTACCAGCAACTTCCGATGTCCCACACCATCATGATTACGCAAGCATGCAAGAATCATCTTCTTTGGTGGATGTCTTCCCCTCAGCTCTTCCTGGGAAGACCCTTTGTTCCTTCCCCTCCGGTTGCTACTTTGACAACGGACGCCTCCCTGATCGGGTGGGGGGGGCATTATCAGGGCAGAACAGTCCAGGGCATATGGCAACCAGACGAATGCCACTTGCATATAAATGTTCTAGAGATGAGAGCAGTGCTTTTAGCGTTGCAAGCCCTTCAAGACTCTCTTCCCTTGGGAACGATAGCAATCCAGACGGACAATATGTCTGTAGTGTGGTATATCAACAAACAAGGCGGAACCAGGTCCTATCCCCTATGTCGAGAAGCACTCACTGTGGCAATGGGTGATTTCTTCTCAGCGGTTTCTGATAGCAACGCACATCCCCGGGAAGTCCAATCTAATCGCGGACAAGTTGAGCAGAGCTATCCTCATGCCTCACGAGTGGTCTCTGAAAGATTCTATTTTGGAGAAAATTTTTCTCAAGTGGGGTCAGCCTTGCTGCAACCTTTTTGCTACTCCCCAAAACAGCAAGTGCAGAGATTATTTCACCCTATTCCCGTTACCAGGCCAGCCCAGCAGAGACGCTCTAGTCCAAGCTTGGCCCCGGGGACTTCTGTATGCATTTCCTCCCTTCCCACTAATCTCTCAAGTGATACAGAAAGCTATCGCTCAGAAGGCCTCATTGATCCTCATTGCTCCTTACTGGCCTCGACAGGTTTGGTTCCCCTTTCTACATCAATTTCTGTTGGAGCAACCTTGGCATCTGGACCTAGTTCCAGATCTTTTGATCCATCAGTCGGGTCAGTTACATCGCTCCCTCCCCTCTCTGAACCTCACTGCTTGGTTCCTCCGATTCCAACCTTAGCCAGGCTTCCTCCAATATCTCACTCTGTTCGAGATATTTTGATAGCTTCCCATAAATCTTCCACTTGGAAGATTTATCTTAGTAAGTGGAAACGTTTTGCCTATTGGGCTCAAAGAAGGGACATAGATCCTTTCACTGCTTCCATCCAGATGGTCCTTGATTTTCTAGCTGAACTCTTCCATGCAGGTTCATCTCCTTCTACTCTTAAAGTTCAATTGGCAGCTATTTCTAACTTTCATGTGGGCATTTCAGATTCTGCCATCATGTCTCACAAGCTTTGCAAAGCTTTTTTGAAGGGAGTTTTTCTTCTCAGACCTCCTATAAGAAATCCTCCTCCTTCTTGGGACCTTAATTTAGTTCTCACATCTTTGATCCTTCCCCCTTTCGAACCTGCAGCTTCCTGTTCATTGAAATTGCTATCCTGGAAGACTCTCTTTCTGGTAGCTATTACTTCAGCTAGAAGGGTCTCAGAACTTCATGCACTCAGCAGTCGACCACCATATCTGTTGTTTCACAAGGACAGGATATCCTTACGAACCAATCCATCCTTTTTACCTAAAGTAGCCTCTGCATCTAACCTAAATCAAACCATTGACCTCCCTGTGTTTTTTCCTAACTTTTCTAACAGATCTGAACAAAAATTGCATTGGCTAGATGTTCGTCAGTTAAGGTATTATTTGGATAGAACCAAACAGATCAGGAAAACTGACCAGTTGTTTGTCTCTTATGCAGAAGGCAGAAAGGGACTTTCAGTTTCGAAGGTAACACTCTCCAGATGGCTAACATCTCTGATTTCCTTTGTTTATGAAATTAGACACCAAAAGCTGCCTAACAAACCTAAAGCCCACTCCACCAGAGCTTTGGCTACTTCTATAGCCTTCCAAGACAGGCTGCCTATTGACACCATTTGTGCAGCGGCTACTTGGGCTACTCCTCACACTTTCATTTCTCATTATAAGTTGGATTTAGCTTCTAGACACAGAGCTAACTTTGGTTCCACTGTTGTCAAGAGTCTGTTCCGATAGGCCACCCGGGACAAGGTGCTAGGGACGCGGTCCCATCCAGCAAGAATGAAGGCGAGATGGACAACTTAACATATAGAAGTTATGTTCTTACCATAACGTTCCATGTTAGTTGTCTTCTGCTTCTTCTTAAGGCCCCACCCTCCTTTCCCCTAGCCTGGACAGACCTAGAGGAGTTTGATTGTGACCTCTTTTTCTACCACCTCTATTGTATATAGGTATATGCTATACTATGCATATATTCCTTTCATCAGGTTTTCAGGTCACCTTTTTCCCTTCCTTTTATAGAGGTGGGTTTTTTCCCCTTTCCAGTGGTTCTGGAGTTATTTTTGGCTGGGCCTAGCTTACAAACGAGATCTGAGGTAATACTGCCTAGCATTGTGGGATATAAGGGGAGCCTCGAGCCGGTGGAACCAACTCTCGAGCTTTTAGAGTGGCCAAGTCGGAGCCGAGGTCGGCTCCGAACCCATCCAGCAAGAAAGAAGGCGAGAAGAAGACAACTAACATGGAACATTATGGTAAGAACATAACTTCTATTTTATTGATAATGACTATCTGAACTAGACTAGAGAAGGAATAAATACCTTTATATCATGTTTTAGAAAATGCAAGGAATTGTGCCTCAGGTTCAAACTGCTGTATCTGGCCCAATATAAATTATTCCATCTGTGGCCGTTAAAAACATGTGTAGATCAAAGGGAGGCATTTGAGAAACTCCAGAAAAGAGCTGGGCAGTTGGAGAAGGCAAGGCTGGACAAGCAACTGTAACCATTAATGGCAAAATAAGGCACTGGACTAAAAAGCAGTATTGGAGTGGTTTCCATTGAAACCTTTCACAGTCTTTCAAGGAAAATTTTGGGGTAAGGCCAGGGAAAGTCATAGAATCAGAAGGCACGGAAAAGTACCTGATGAAGAAGGTAGAGAATGTTGAAGCCCTGCCTCTACACCTTTTGAATATATTTTATAAAATGGACATTGTGCAAAGCTGTTAATTGTTTAACTTTGCATTAAAATGTTAAGCAGTCATTTTATGCAGTTTAGTATGAGTACCATTAAGGTATATATTCTTCGGTACAAAGTACGTAGGGCCTTACATACCAAATGACATGGTGAATAGAATATTGTAAGTTGGTGAAGTTTCAGTGACTCTGTGACTTTATTTTTTCTGCAAAGATAGAATAGTGCACATACACCCTCTTAGTTTGCTTACTAGCAGCTAACACACAAATAAACTAAGGATATATGCTCTCTGGATATAAATAAACTAAGGATATATACTCCCTGGGCCCTGTTAAATAAATGATAGACTGATCTACTTACTGTTGGAAAACTGTGTGTATCCTCTATGAGAGTGAGAAAGATCTAAACACAGGTGTCTGCTGGAATGGCAGCTAGGATTGCTAGGCAACAGCAGCCTAAGAAGATACTAGTGCGCAGATGGGCAAATGGCTCTTCTGAAAACATTGCAGATACATTAGGAGAGCATAAAGTAAATGCGTACAGATTAGTACATCTCATAATAGGTTCATAGTTCAATACTCTGCTAGCTACCCCTGTAGGCTTTTTTAAACCGAACCAGTTTCCCTTTCAAAGGTAAAAATCAAAACCTGTACATTGTGTTTGTGAGGCAAACATCTTAAACATTATACAAACCTCCACCCCACTGATAAGAGAATCACAGTGATTAAAAGCAAGTGAGAACAGTAGCCAGATAGAATCACAGTGATTAAAAGCAAGTGAGAACAGTAGCCAGATAGAATCACAGTGATTAAAAGCAAGTGAGAACAGTAGCCAGATAGAATCACAGTGATTAAAAGCAAGTGAGAACAGTAGCCAGATAGAATCACAGTGATTAAAAGCAAGTGAGAACAGTAGCCAGATAGAATCACAGTGATTAAAAGCAAGTGAGAACAGTAGCCAGAGGATTGGTTTTCAGAGGCTTGGCTTAGAAATGAAATTCAAACATAGACAGTAAAGTACAGTTTCAGGCAGGATAATTAGTCAAATAATTCACTCTTGCTCATAGGTTCGGAGATTCGTACAAGGTTGCTAGGCTAATAGCCCTAGAGCTCTTACAAGTGTAGCCATATTTATCCTGAGTTGCCCCAATTGGTGGTGGTTAGGCGAATGAAGTTTACAGAGTTAAGATTCTATGGTAGTTATACCGACTTCCTCTGTCCAGGAGGGACATAGGTACAACCCCAGGAAAGAATTTGCAGTCACTTATCCATTGATCTAGACTGTGTTTGAAGAGGGTCAGGGAGGGGCTCTGTTTCATCACATGAAATGACCGTATCTGGGAGATGTATCTGTCTCTCCTGCATGACCTGTTCATGTCAGAGGCAAGGTTAAGATCCCTAGAGCTAGTAACCCTCCTGCAGTTTAATTTCCGAACGTCTAGCATTTCCATCAGGGCTGGGTCAGACACTGCCCTGTAAGTCAGGCACAGGTAATTCCTTAGTAACCTGTTGGAGGCAGAATACAGTGACAGGGCTTTCATTCTTTCCATGTAAGACTTGTTTTTTGTACCCTGTAATTTCTTGGTGAGAAATGTCTGTGGTCTCTCCAGTTGTTACAGGTGTCTGGTGAGGTACGTGCAAAAGGAAGCATTGTATTTGATTTATCGGTCTGATGAAGGCCAAGTCCTTAGATCCAGATGGGATGCCTTTACTTTTACGATATGCCAGATGGAAGGGTTTCCTTACTACTGTAGATATGTGGTGGTCAAAGTTCAGGTTGCTATCAACGTCAGTTCCAGATCACAGACCACTGGGTCTACACTTGAGGTACTGTCTGTAATGTAATTAGCAGGAGGGATTACAACATTCCAAAAGGGAATAATAATGCATTTTGCTTTAATCCATGGCTTTCGCACCAATCATTTGTTTGTGTTAACCCTGTCTGCATTATATTACCATCATTGGGGAACTCGATAATTTCTCCCAATTTGCAGTCATCGGCGAACTTGGTCAGCCACAGGCTATCCAAATTTCCCTGGACTTAATGAGAAATTCTGGTCAGTAAGGGGCCCATCACAGAACCCTGTGGTATGCCACTGGTGACTGATCTTTTGTTAGAGGTGAAGTCACCCAGTTTGACGGTATGTATCCTGTTATTGAGCCAGTTGCCTATCCATCTGGTAATGTAATGGTTAATTCTCAAATGGGAGAGTTTCTCTATAATACCTGAGTGGGGGATTGTGTCAAATTCCTTGGCTAAGTCAAAATAGGTGATATGCACGGTCTTCCCCTCATCCAGGTCCTTGGTTGACTTCAAGAAAGTCAACAGACATGAGCTACCTTTAACAAATCCGAACTGGGTAGTGTCCAGAGTTTGGAAATTATCTACGTCCTTGCTAATATGGTCCATAATGATTCTTTCCATGGTCTTGCTGATGAGACTGGTCAAGTTTAGGAGTCTATAATTCCAAGGGTCGGTTGATGGGTCCCCCTTTATGCAGAAGGATTACTGTTGGTGTCCTCCATTTCACCAGAGCATCACCAGTTCTCAGGCTGTGGTTAAACAGGGATCCAGGTGAGTCTGCCAGGTCGTTTTACGTTGTTTAAAAGGTGACTTGGGATGTTGCCTGGTCCCATTGATGCTGTGTTTTTGGCCTTGGAGAGTGCCGAGATAACCTGCTCTCTTGAGATAATAAAGAACAAAAAGTAAAGGACTCCTCCACGGAAAGTACTGCCAAAAAATCCAAATAGTAAATCCAAAAGTAAGGCAAGTACTACCACGCTGTGTATGAAGCAACTTCACTTTATTAAAACAACAAAATCAGTATCATAAGTGCTTTCGGGTAAATACCTTCATCTGGTGATAAAACACTAGTAAAAACATGGTATCTAATATAGTACAACACAACCAATGAATATCAATAGTTTACCCTCCTTTTTGCTAGAGCTAGTTTTAAAGGGACAGTATAATTTAATCCTGGGGCTTTATCAGCTCCCAGTCTAAGAATTCATTGCATCTCTTTATATTCAGTTTCATTATACAAGTCACCCATTCTTTGACTTCTGTTTACAACGCATATAACCATAAAGGCAAACACATGATCACTATGCAATTCTATATGCTTGTACAGTGCATTGTGTAGTTTTCTTAACCTTATGTCTGATAGATGCTTAAAAATTCTATCTTTAAATCTGCAGTTTGTTTTTCCTACATAATATGCAGTACATTGTTGACAGTCTGCAATATAGACAACATTTTGCATATTGCAGTCTGCATACATATTCAACTCGGGTTGGGAGGATGGCCTAATGGTTAAGGTGTTTGCCTTACACAAACAAAGTGCAGGGTTTGAATCTCACAAGAGATAATTGGCTAGGCTTAAAATGGCTTGCAAGAGCAGTTAGCTTAGTAGTAATCTATGAACCTATGAAAAAGTACTTCTTGTTGGTCCTGGGGTGTATAAAACAATTTCATTTGTAAAATGTGCTTACAGGCTTTACGATGTAGGCATGTAAAGGTTCCCTTCATGATGCTTGGATTTTTAAAATGCATAGGTTCTTAATATAGAATATCTTTCAAGTTTTTATTTCTTTTAAAAGTAATCTAGGTTGTGTCCCTACAACTCTAGTTATATTCTCATCTGTTAAAAGAATTCTCCAGTTGTCTCTAATTATATTACATATACCACCTATATCATTACTGTATGTTAAGCTTATTTTCAAACCTTCATTAGTTTTTTGAACCTGTGCATCTACCTTATTAGGCCATTTTTTGCATCTCTGTAACCATGGATTTTAAGTTGTCTATTTCGCCTTCGTTCTTGCTGTTTGGGTTCAGAGCCGATCCTCGTCTCCGACTCGACCATCTTCAATAGTTCGAGAGCTGTTTACTGGCTCGAGGCTACCCCTTATCCCATGATGCCTAGCGAAAGCTACCCAGATCTCATTTGCCGCTTCAGCTACGAGGTGTGTCGTTTCTGGCTCAGGCTTGTATACTTTTGTATATTTATATTTGTTAAAACTTCTTAAAACTAGAGTATACTTCCCCTTATAGTTTTATTCTCTGTGGGTGTTGTTTGTGGACGTCGCTTCTTTCCGCAGTCCCTTTTTTCTTAAGAACTCGTTTAAATTAGAGAGTTCCCCCCCCCCCCTCCCTTAGGGCAGCCGTTTAACTTAGAGGCTCTCCTTCCCTTCCTTTTTACTGTATTAAAAAAAAAAGAAAATATGTTTGTTTAGTACTGTAGAAATTTTTTGTCTGTATTGTGGTACTTGGATTGTGCGCAGTGGAGAGTCATGTCCAAGGATACGAAAGTTTCTGGCTTCAAAAAGTGTGACTCATGCTGTCAGAAAATGTCTCTGACAGATGAGCACACTGGTTGCGTTTATTGTTTGGGCGCTGTTCACCTGCAGGACTCTTGTTCTATTTGCCACACCTTTAGTCCAAGGGTCCTGCAGGAGCGCAAAAACAAGTTAATCCTTTGGGGTTTATTGAAGCCTCAGGATTCACCGGCAAAGAGTTCTCAGCCAGTGAAATACCCTAAATCTGTCAAACCATCGGCTCCACCTTCGGAGCCAACTCCTGTGCTGGAACAACCAAGTATGTCTGTTCTGGCTGGCACTGACAAGACAACTCCTCCGTCAGCTCCATCAGATGTTTCGGAGCTGTGACGGAGCCAAAAGAGGCTGAGGTCCCCTTCTTTAGAGTCCATCCACTCAGCGCCTCGGTCACCATTATTACAAAGTGAACGTAGCCACCATTCTTCACACTCCTCTCGATCCTCTAGGCTTTCAGATCATGATGTGGAGAGAGTAGTAAGTAGGTTGCTTAAGTCACAGGCACTAGCTAAATTACTATCCAGCCCACCTCAACAGGTATCTGCTCCACCCGCCTCTATTTCCATTCCTCCTCCGACTCCATTGAGTTCGGAGCTGGAGTTCGTTGGTGTGTGGGTAGTGGAAACGTCCGCTCCGATCACAGTCTCTCCTTCAGCTCCGATTACCTCGATTGTTCCTTCTATTGAGGAATCTGGACACCAGGGCTCTCTCGGTTCCGAGGGGGGAATGGCATCGGACCCTTGTCTGACCCCGATGTTCTTCGTGTTTCACTGTTGCAGTCATTACAATTGGGTTATCCTGCTGGCAGGCTACCCTCAGTCGGCCTGAATTCCAAAGTCTAGGTCCGGCGTCGGTTGCTGTCGCCTCTTCCCTGACGTCAGTGACTGCAACAGTGAATACATTCGAACATCTACATTTATGGTAAGTGTACACAACTGTACTTTCTCTCCCTTGGATCTTCGGCACAGGTGAGCTCGGCTCCAACATCGGCCTCGGAGCCATCGCCCTCGGCGCGGAGAAAGATTCCTATTTCTTCATAACTGGAGCTTTCTCTGCCTTGAGGTTGGGACACCTTCGAGGTCATGCGGAGTGTGCTGTCCCCTGAAACAGCTGCACTACCAGCTCCATCTGCTCCGTCCCCCATAGTGTCTGTGCCAACCTCTGCTCCTCCTCTAGACCCCAAGCATAGGGAACCGATGCCCCAGGACACCCCATTGGGTGTTCCCTCTTCTTCCAAGGCCTCCCCTGATCACTCAGAGGAGCCCCCTCGGAAGAAGTGCAAGAAGATACAGATTTAGATGAATTGGAAGGGTCCCCAAGGTCCCCCTCTGAAGAAGTTCGGACATCCTTGAAATGCTTAGGCAGAGGGGGAACTGGACTTCCCCTAGCCCCTACCGAGGATGAGTCTGTATTCCTGGATGCATTCTGTTCCCAAACTTCCACCTCCTGGGTTTCTCCTCCTTTCGACCCACTCATGTCTTTGGTGGTTCGAAAGGCTTGGTCAGCTCCAGGCACTGTGGAACCAACTCCGAGGAGACCTAACAAATTTATTACAGCCCCTTCAGGATAAGCAATTCCTTTCCAAAGGTGTGCCCGGTGATGCTATGGTGGTAGCAGCAGCCACCAAGAAAGAGTTAGCAGAAACCTCTTCATCTGTTCATCCCCCTAACAAAGAGTTTCGGACAGTCGACCGATACGGAAAGCGAATGTTTGCTTCAGCGACCTTCTCAATGAGGTCCCAGAACTATCTGTCATTTTACTCATCTTCAAAGGGATCTCCTAAAAGAGCTTGGAGATGCCCTTCAAGATCCTACAGCTGAGGGAGTACAAGACAAAGTAGCTTCCTATATGGCGACTCTTAATTCCATAGTCAACTCCTCCATGAGGCTGATTTCCTATGCAGCCCAGCCAATGGAGCGAGCAGAGCCGCTGGCACAGGTGTGGCCCTCGGGAGACATTCTTGGATGCGGCTGTGTCAGTTTGTGGAACCCTTTCAAGCGTCCTTCACCAGTACTCCCTTTGATGGCTCCTTTCTCTTTGGGCCTCAGGTGAAAGACACGTTTACCAGGTGTGAGCAAGAAGGCAAGACTCTCTCTGCCGTGGGAGTCTGTTTTTCCACTCCCTCTAGACCTTACCCCAAGGGTCAGAAGAGTGGGAAGATGTGGTTCCGGAAATCCCAGGGATCCTTGCCTGACACACTTGGTGATTTTTCTTCCAGAGGCAGAGGGGGAAACAACAGTAACAGATGCCACCCTCGTGCCAGAGGGGGTCCGCAGAACCAGGGTGAAAGAGAATCCTTCTCTGGCAAGCCCTTCCAGCATCCCTGAAGGGTTGTCCAGCTGCTCACCTCTGGAGGCAGTTGGGGGAAGACTTTCGCTGTATCCAAAAGCCTGGCAAAATTTAACAAGAGACAGATGGGTACTATCCATTATATCCGGAGGTTACAAAATTCCCTTCCATCAATCCCTCTTACAGTCAAAAAAGGCCCTTCCAGATGTTCCACCCAATCTGAGGGAGCAAGCAGTCATAGAACTTTCAAAACTGCTAGAAAAAAGAGCCATTCAGGAAGTCCCGGCACCAGCTTGGATCCGTAACTTACTCAAGATTCTTTTTGGTACCAAAAAAGACAGGGGACTGGAGACCGATTCTGGATCTCAGCAGACTAAACAAATCTGTACAAAGAGAAAAGTTTCGGATGGTCATGCTACAGTCCATTCTACCCTTTTTGGGTCAGGACAATTGGATGTGCTCGATAGATCTTCAGGACTCGTACTACCATATCAAGATGGACAGACGCTCCAGGAGATTTCTTCGCTTCTGCGTAGGGGCCAGTCATTACCAGTTCAGAGCTCTGCCCTTTGGTCTCACCTCAGCCCCCAGGGTGTTCACCAAGTGTATGTCAGTAGACACGGCTCACCTGAGGCATCAAGGATTCCAGGTGTTTCCATATCTAGACGACTGGCTCCTCACTGCTACCACCAGGCATCAACTCTTACAAGCACGGGATTATACAATCACATCATGCACTCAACTAAGCATCACAATAAATTTCGAAAAATCTGCCTTTTGCCCTGTCAGTCTATCACTTGCATAGGAGCAGAATTAAACACAAGGGGAATGTTTGCAAGATTACCACTGGAAAGAGTTTCCACAATTCATCAACAAGTGTTAATCCTAATGCAGAGCAAAAGGATTCAAGTTAGATATGTCCTTCAAGCTCTGGGCTCCATGGCAGCTGCCATTTTTCTAGTTCCATTAGCACGTTTCCACATGAGTATTCTTCAGTGGCTTCTTTTCACGCAGTGGTCCTTTCAGGAGCTTCCCATGTCTCACATGATCCTGATTACAGAAACATGCAAAAGGCACCTGTCTTGGTGGATGGACTCCCCACTAGTGTCTCAGGGCAGACCTTTCATACAGCCTCCACCAGTAGCCACAGTAACCACGGATGCTTCCCTGGGTGGGGAGGGGCATTATCTGGGCAGGACAGTCCAAGGCACTTGGCAACCTCACGAGTACCATCTGCACATCAGTGTCTTAGAAATGAGAGCCGTGCTTCTGGTGTTGCAAGCCCTTCAAAACTGTCTTCCTTCCGGGACCATTGCAATTCAAACAGACAACATGTCAATGGTGTGGAACATCAACAAACAGGGGCGGAACCAGGTCCTACCCCCTGTGTCGGGAGGCACTCAGACTGTGGCAAAGGGCAATTTCCTCCCAACGTTTTCTGGTTGCGATGCACATCCCTGGGAGATCCAACATCATAGCAGACAGGCTCAGCAGAGCTATTCTCATGCCTTATGAGTGGCCTCTGAATCAGGAAGTTGTGGATCTTATCTTCCACAAATGGGGACAGCTTTTCTGCAATCTGTTTGCCACCCTTCTCAACAGCAAATGCAGCAACTACTACTCCCTTCTTCTGCTTCCAGGTCACATACCAGAGATGCTCTAGTCCACGATTGGCCTCAGGGACTCCTTTATGCTTTTCCCCCCATTTCCCCTAATACCAAAACTCAAGCAGAAAGCAAAATTGTTGGGTTGCAAAATGATCCTCATTGCCTCTTATTGGCCTCGACAGATATGTTTTCTGTTCCTGCACCCCTACTTTGTCGATCAGCCCTGGATTCTGGACCCTTTTCCAAATCTTCTGATTCATCAGTCAGGCGGGTTGCATCAATCCCTCCAAACACTCCAGCTTAAAGCTTGGTTACTCTATTTCCAACCTTAGCCAGTCTTCCCGGTATATCCCCGGCAGTCCGTGATGTTATCGTTTCCTCACATGCGTCTACTATGAGAAAAACATATGCTAGTAAATGGAAACGGTTTTCTTACTGGGCAGAGTCTAGAAATGTGGATCCATTCTCAGCCCCAGTCCATGAAATTCTTGAATTTCTAACACAACTTTTTCAGTCCGGTGCCGCTTCCACTACTGTTGGAGTACAGTTAGCGGCCATTTCAAATTTTCATATCAGATTGTTGAATTCTAACATCATGTCTCATAAGCTCTGTAAGGCCTTTCTGAGAGGAACATCTCTACTTAGACCTCCAGTGAATGATCCCTCTCGTCTTTGGGATCTTAATTTAGTCTTAACTTCCTTAATTTTGCCTCCTTTTGAACCGGCAGCATCATGTTCCCTTAAGTTTCTGTTCTGGAAGACAGTTTTTCTGGTTGCCATCACTTCAGCTAGACGTGTCTCAGAACTTCAAGCACTGTGTGTTCGTCCTCCTTACCTGGTGTTTCACAAGGACAGAGTTTCTCTGAGGACCAATCCATCCTTTCTTCCTAAAGTCTGCTCAGAGAACAATTTAAATCAATCCATAGATCTCCCAGTATTCTTTCCCAATCACAGCAACAAGGCAGAATACAAGCTCCACCAACTGGAAGTTCACAGACAATTGTGTTTTTACCTTCATAGAACTAAAGAACTAAGAAAGTCAGACCAGTTATTTCTCTCTTATGCCTTCAACAAACAAGGCCTCCCAGTTTCCAAGGTGACCTCATCTAGATGGTTATCTAATACTATTACCTTTATTTACAAGTTACGGATTAAAGAGTTACCAGCTAAACAAAAAGGTCATTCTACCAGGGCATTAGCCACCTCCATAGCTTTTCAGTCTAGGTTGTCCATAGATTCAATCTGTGCAGCTGCCACGTGGGCAAACCCTCATACCTTTATCGCTCATTACAAGGTGGATATGGTCTCCTGGAGCAGAGCTGACTTTGGTTCCACTGTTCTGAAGAGTCTGTTCCAATGAGCCACCCAGGATGTTAGGTGCTAGGAATGCTGTCCCAAACAGCAAGAACGAAGGCGAGATAGACAACTTAACATAAAGAAGTTATGTACCTACCATAACATTTCATGTTAGTTGTCTTCATCTCGCCTTCCTTCTTGCGTCCCTCCCTCCTTCCCCCGTCCTAGTGGACTGAGAGGAGTTGTGGTTTTCACTGGCTGAGTATTTTTTTTCCTTATTGCTCTTCTGGTCAGGTTTTTTCGTAACCCATTCTATAATTAGATGTATTGAATAACCAGTTTTTAGATAACTGGTTTTCTCAACTTATGTCTGGGATTAGCTATTACAAACGAGATCTGGGTAGCTTTCTCTAGGGATCATGGGATACGGGGTAGCCTCGAGCCAAGAGGATCGGCTCCGACCCAAAACAGCAAGAAGGAAGGCGAGATGAAGACAACTAACATGGAACGTTATGGTAGGTACATAACTTCTTTTTTTGCACTTTGTTTTCTGTAGAGACTGCTGTTGTCCATTTCCTTTTTCCGTAGATGTTTACTATAGCATTGTGCATGAAAATTATTCTTTAAAGAGTCCAATTCCTGTGTAAAGGAATTTTCATTCGTACAGTCTGGATATTCTACAGACTTGTCCCTTGACTATGTGTTGGAATACATGTCTTGGGTGCATGCTGTCAAATCTAAGTGTGCTGTTGGTCCAACAAGGCTTCCTGTATAGTGGTGTCTCTACCTCCACATTTTCTTAGTAATAATAACTGAACTGGAGTAATTCAATGAGAATCTGAAGAAGCTGGTAGTAGACTCTAAATAGTTAACATAGGATGTTAATTCTAATGTGGTGACCCCCACAAAAAGAAAACATCGTCCACAAATCTATTGTACAAGCAAAGTTTGTTTTTCCAATCATGTGTTGCCTCATATATCACCATATCTTTTCAGTATGCCAGGACTAGGTTAGCATACGTGTTCGCACAAAGCATACCCATAGCTATACCTCGTCTCTGGCAGTAATACTTTGTTTGACAAAGAAAAACATTGTTTTATAATACTAGCCTTAATAAGGAACATAACTGTATATGTTCAACTATATGTATATTCACCTTTTTGTTCAGTATTTCTTCTATGGCAGTAATGCCATATTGATTTTCTATGACAGTGAACAAATTCTTTACATCTAGGGTAACAAACATGTAAGAAATGTCACTGTTCTCTTGTAAGTAAACACCCAATGATTCCAGAAATGTAGCAGTATCTTTCAAAATTCTAGGAAAGGTTTGTAGCATTGGTCTGAGAGTACATTCTAACCATATAGAAATATTTTCTGTTGCCCAACCCCTACCCAATATTATGGGTCTCATGCGTGGTATTTTGAGATCCTCATGAATTTTTGGTATGGCTTTAAAGACTGGAACTCATGGTCTATCAAACCCGCTTTTTTCCATGTTAAATAAAGATTTGTGCACTTTTTGTATATAATAATTCACCATTAGTGGTGACAGCTGAAGAAAAGTCAGTTTGTCAGCTATCAATAGATCTATTTGTGTATTATAAAACTCCTTACTAAGTACAAAAACAGGACCGCCCTTATCAGCAGATTTTATAGCTATGTTGGTATTGTTCTTTAGCTCTTGTAGTGCATTTCTGTGTGGTCTAAGTTAAAATACATAGGCCTATGTGTATTCTATAGATACTGTTCAATTTCACATTCACATGATTTAACAAACAACAACAGTGTAGGATTTAAAGTAGATGAAAAAGTGCTAGGTTGTTTAAATACATGACATGTTTGAACACTGTTAGTGTCATTAAACATTTGCTTCAACATTACATTCCGTGCAAAATGTAGCAGCTCAGGTATAGTGCAAAAATCTGTCCTTGTACTTGGTACAAAATTTAAACCCTTGCTTAACACTGTTAATTGTAATTCAGAAAGAGAAGTACCTGAAATATTATGAACATTGCAAAGGTTGCATGCATTATCAACAATCAATTGGAGGTCCGTCGTCTCTTGTAGTCCTTGTCCATGTGATGTGAAAGCTCTTCTTCTGAGAATTCTTCTTCTTCACCGGTGCTGGTAATGTGAAGAAAGAAGAAGAGGGAGAGAAGGAAGCAGGTGTAACAACATATGCAGGCATCTTGGCACTTTGTTTTGGTTTGGCTCTCATTGTGGAAAAGTCCAGCCAGTCTCTTCGAGACTCATCCATTTGGCCAGCTGTAGTGCCTAGATTAATGTCCACAGATGTTTCTCTTTCAGTCACTGTCTCAGTGACATTAGTAGTTGCTGTTTCATGGTCTTCTGTGAATGAAGAGTGTAGGGCTGCTTTAAGTTAGCAAAGACTAAGCATTCTTTTTCATGCTGTTGATTAGGTGCAGGTGTAGCTGCTACATCATTTGAAGCATTCTATGCTCTTTCTTGAGGACGAGGCCAAAGATTTTACCTGATGAAATATCGCGATAATCGTGTTGTAATTTCTTTAAATTAACTTGTTGAAGTTTTAAATCATAGTTAGCTACACATAGCATGTCCATAAGTCTGTTTTTATGGTATTCACTTTTGTAATCTCTTTCCAGCTGAATATGTAGGTCTTCAGCTTTAACAGTGCATCCGCTTCAGGTTGAAAAAAGGAAATAAGTAAATTCATATGCGATTTACTAGTTTGTAAGTTAATACGCTGCCAGCAACTTGGGATAGCATTCCCCTTGTGCTGGCATGCATAAAACACGTAAGCCTCTTGGCACAATATTGTTCTTAAGACAAGTTTCAAAATAAAATCTGTGCCATTGTTGGTATTTTAATTTCATTAATGTATCTTGCAAAGATATCATTGACATAGTAAATTCAATCTCACCTCTTTGCCTGTCTTGTATAGCATCAGAGAGCAGAGTGGATGTCCCAATATCCGTGTCTAACACTGGTCGCCATGTTGGAAATGACCAGGTCTAGGGTATTGCTGCCCCTGGTGGGGGTGTGGATAAGTTGATCCAAGGTGTTGGAATTTATGAATTCCAGAAAATGTTGAGCGAAAAAGTTGGTACATGAGTAGTTTTCTCAGTTAATGATGGAGTAGTTGAAATCGCCCATTATGAGGGTGTTGGGTTGTACCCTCATATTTTCCAGTGTGTCAAGAAATGAGGAGTGGGGAATCCTTTGGCATGGTGGGGGATCTGTAGCAAGTTACAATTTGGATTGCAGTCTTGCCCAGAGTTAGTTGCACTTGGATAATCTCGGATACATTATGCTGAGCAACTAACCTGGAGATGTGGATATCCTTAATGAATGTGGACACGCCTCTGCCTTTAGTGTTTTGGTCCAGGTTAGGTGGCCGAAAGGTGTGGTATGAATTATAGCCTGGTAATCCAGGGGTACTCTCTGGAGCCTTGAACCAGGTGTCTGTCACTGCACAGATGTCGATGTTCTCCATTTTAAGGTGTGCCTCGAGTGAATGCATTTTGAGGTTTAGACTTCTAGCATTGAGTAGCATTACCCTCAGATTTTGCTTGCTTGTACCTGTTACGGTGGTAAATTTGTCATTTGAACCTTGCCTAAAAAGGGGACTACAGGGGTGGCAAGAGCCTTAGCCAGTATCCAGAATCCCAAGGGCAGCAGGTGTAGGCCATCTCTGGCAAAGCATTGTGGTCTGTTGATCATGTCATCCCAGGCAGACAGATGCTGGAGCCCCTTAGAATGACACCAGAAGCTTAGCCAGTTGTTGAAGTCAATCATTTTGTCCTTGTACTGTGGTATCATTCTAGGTTATGGCAGGATGCTACTCAGTGCTAGGGTCATACCTGCCTGGTCTAAAAGATTGGAGAGCTCCTCCATGTCTCTTTTCATGTAGTCCAGGGAGGTATGTCTCAGGTCATTCACACCGACATGGACAAAGACAGACTCATATTTGTACTTGTTGTGGCGTGACCCGAGTGTGTGCATTATGTTATGTTATGTTGGGGCAGGGACACAAAGCACTGGTCTTACAGAGAGGATGCTTGAGGACTTAGCATGGACACTCTGGCCGAGGACCTACCCCTACACCTGTACCAGTGGGGAATCTTATTGGGGACCTGGAGGGAGGCAGTTATAGAGAAATCCAGACCCCGGATTGAGTGTGTTCTCTGTGTGCTCTTAAGGGAAACTGTGCTGGATTCAGAAAGGTCTGCATCTGGAAATAGTGCATCCATTTATCTTCCCTCTCTAGTGTCAGTGCTGAGGTTTCAGGCCCATTTATCTTCCAAGTGCACATCCCTCTCTAGTGTCAGTGCTGAGGTTTCAGGCCCATTTATCTTCCAAGTGCACATCCCTCTCTAGTGTCAGTGCTGAGGTTTCAGGCCCATTTATCTTCCAAGTGCATATCCCTCTCTAGTGTCAGTGCTGAGGTTTCAGGCCCATTTATCTTCCAAGTGCACATCCCTCTCTAGTGTCAGTGCTGAGGTTTCAGGCCCATTTATCTTCCAAGTGCACATCCCTCTCTAGTGTCAGCGCTGAGGTTTCAGGCCCATTTATCTTCCAAGTGCACATCCCTCTCTAGTGTCAGTGCTGTGGTTTCAGGCCCATTTATCTTCCAAGTACACATCCCTCTCTAGTGTCAGTGCTGAGGTTTCAGGCCCATTTATCTTCCAAGTGCACATCCCTCTCTAGTGTCAGTGCTGAGGTTTCAGGCCCATTTATCTTCCAAGTGCACATCCCTCTCTAGTGTCAGTGCTGAGGTTTCAGGCCCATTTATCTTCCAAGTGCACATCCCTCTCTAGTGTCAGTGCTGAGGTTTCAGGTCCATTTATCTTCCAAGTGCACATCCCTCTCTAGTGTCAGTGCTGAGGTTTCAGGCCCATTTATCTTCCAAGTGCACATCCCTCTCTAGTGTCAGTGCTGAGGTTTCAGGCCCATTTATCTTCCAAGTGCACATCCCTCTCTAGTGTCAGTGCTGAGGTTTCAGGCCCATTTATCTTCCAAGTGCACATCCCTCTCTAGTGTCAGTGCTGAGGTTTCAGGCCCATTTATCTTCCAAGTGCACATCCCTCTCTAGTGTCAGTGCTGAGGTTTCAGGCCCATTTATCTTCCAAGTGCACATCCCTCTCTAGTGTCAGTGCTGAGGTTTCAGGCCCATTTATCTTCCAAGTGCACATCCCTCTCTAGTGTCAATGCTGAGGTTTCAGGCCCATTTATCTTCCAAGTGCACATCCCTCTCTAGTGTCAGTGCTGAGGTTTCAGGCCCAGCATGGAGACTTGACAACATCATACTGTACCTAACTGACCAACAAAAGGACTTTATAAAAACAAATATATGGTCAATTAACACGCTGCAATATAAATGAAGGAAAAGTGAAGGCAATAACTGTAAATTATGTGCCTGTTCCTGTAATGGTGCAACAATACGCTTTTCTTTTGGGGCGCACTCAGATGTGAGATTTAGGGGTGTGGTTAAAGCAAACCAACATGAAACAGCAGTCGAAACATAAATCACGCAGAAGATCATTCATAAAATTAGGCAATGGAAGACGATGACTGTGGAAAATGGTGATAAAATTCAGGCTGTTAAAATGTTTTTGATCCCAGTGGTGATTTATGCAAGGCAGGCTTTCTCCTTCTGCTTCCAGAAAGAAATAATGGGCCAAGTTACATGAGGAACTAAAGGAATGTGTACAGGAAGGTAAAATGGAAAGGGTGGCCTGGAAAAAAGCAATTATCTGTTTAGAAATTTGGGGGGTGGGGGTGTTAGTGACGCAAGTTTTGGAAGAATATTACAAAGCATCCCAACTCTGACAAATCTATATAATACAGTTTGCTGATTACATGTCAGAATGGAAACATATGATGTCTCCACAAGGAAGTTTTAAGGGGGACCCCAGAAGAATATTGTTGGAGGCCTATGAGAATGAACCAAGTGGAATATGCACATTAAAATATTTGGTTGACTGTAGAAACCAGTTATTGATACAGAGAGACATTAAACAGTGGGAAGAATAGGGTACAGCCAGTAGGAGGTACAAGTCTGAATAAGAGGCTAGATCTTTGGGAAGACACCACACATCAGTGGGGGAAACCAGAAGATGGCCACAGTTCTGGAGGAAATTCTAGAAAGGAGCAAGGTCTTAATGAGGGAAGAGGCTAGGGAAAGGTTTAATCTGTGGGAAAGCGACAGACTAATGTACTTCAGTCCAGTGGCAGCTGGTAAGGAGATTTTTCCTGAAACAAGGAGTAGTACAGCACACACACCAGAACTTGTAAAATATATTGTAAAGGCAGCAATGGAGTTTGCTCACAAGAAGCACTTTATCAGCAGAGCTTGTAAGTGTTGAGTAAGGCTTGGATTTTCTCAATTCGAGGTGCTGGGACTACACCAGTGTACCAGGGTGAATGAGCATATTTCAGCACAGGGATGTGCACAGATATGTAACATGCCATGGTGTGCAACAAAGTCAAGTAGATGTAGAATATTTGCATGAAAGTGTTTCCAAAGAAGTTTTATACCCCAGCAAAGAATCCAGCATATACTCCCATGTGTAAACGGGACATATTGAGAATGCACACAAGGTATAGAGGGTAGCTGGGATCATATTTTCTGGGAGTGTGAAAAATTCAATGCTCTTAAACAGGGATTACAGACTTTAATAAATAAATATACCAGGAAAAAACATCTCTCTAAAAGGGGAATGATGTTGCTGAGCTGCTCTAACTCAATAAAATCCAAAGCAGATTCTACACTGGTGACTCAAATACCATTGGTAGCCAAGAAAGCAGCATGTAGAAACGTACCAACTTGTCATGAAGTTAAAGTAATTATGGATGAAGTGAAGGATCTTGGATTGAGCCTGAACATGCAAGAGAGGAGCCAGCTTCTGAGTACTAAATAAGAAGTAACTTGTGCGTCAGATGCATAATGGAGATACATAAATCTAAGTTATATTAGCATTTATTCAGACTAGGACAGACTCTAAAAGCCACAAAACAAAAAATGACAAAGATTAAGTAAAAAGCAGTGGTCATGCAGAACATGTTAGACCTCTAGTGTGAAGAGAACTGGGTATTTGTATATATAGTTCTTTCTATTTACTTTGTATTTTTCTTAGCTATTTAGTTTAATTGTTAAACATCCAATTGAAAACAGAATGTTCCCCATAGATGTGATTCTACATAAATGTGAAGGTGACATAATTTAAATTAAATACTTGTAATCCTCAAGACAGGAATACATCTATTTAAGCTTTACAACAAGGATAATTCAATGGTATATAATGTAATGGCCTAATACGGAGGAACTGGAGCGATGTGCAGCATGCATGAAGATTGCACATTGCACAAAAGTTGATGGTGTGGCACAAATTATTAAAAATTCAAAACCTGAAGTTGCAAAAATAGGGATTCAGCAACCAGTGTGGCTCATAGGTTCATACAAGGCTATCTGCCCTAGGGCATTTATAAGCCTAGCCCAGCGTTTTGTGGCTTTCGCCACCCCTTTAGTTTGAAGGATACTATGCCCATTATTTTGCTGTGCCTCTGTCAAGCAGTGACACTGAGGTTATCCCTGGGGTATACCTGCGATCTCCCATCCATTGGTCAAGATTTCTCTTGAACAAAGCCAGCGAGGTGCTCTGCCTCACCTGTACCGGGATTTTGTTCCACAGCATAGGGAGTCTCTGGGTGATGAATCTGTCCCTCCAGCACGTCCTATTAATAGCCGTGTTGAGGTTTAAGTCTCTTGCCCTTGTAGTTCTGATGGATTTAGATCTTTTGAGGTGAAGCATGTTCATTAATTCCGGGTTGGACATGGCCTTGTATGTCAGGCATAGGTCACCTCTGAGCAGACGGTAAGCAACTGAATAGAGCTGGAGTTCCTTCAGTCAGGCAGCATAAGACATATTTTTGAGACCCTTTATCCTTTTGGTGAGGAACTTTTGGGGCCTTTCCAATTGCTGCAGGTGTCGGGTCAGATACATTCCGAATGGGGCATTGTACTCTATCATTGGTCTGATGAGTGATGAGTACAGGGGAACGATGACCTCCCTTGATCTAGATGTGAATCCCTTCATGATCAGGTGGGCAATGTAGAAGGTCTTCCTAACTACTTTGGCAATGTGAGTGTCAAACGAAAGGTTACTATCAACCTGGGTCCCCAGATCCCTGATAACCTCTTCTGTGCTTAGTGGATTGACACTTGTATGGTAACTAGGGGTAACCTTGTTTTTCCCGAAGGGTATGACTATGCATATTTTGGCATTTAACTTTAGGCCATGGCTCTGGCACCAGTTATCCGTTTCTATGAGACCCTTCTGAAGGATGTCTGTGTCAGATGGGTTTTCAACTATGGTGCCCAGTTTGCAGTCATCTGCAAACTTTGTCAGCCATAATCCTCCTGTGCTTGCTTGTACTTCTGAAAAGTAGATGCCGAACAAAAGTGGGCCCAGGACTGATCCCTGTGGGACACCACTTGTGACAGGCTTGGTCTGAGCTTTGAGAATGGGGTGGGCCTCATAATGTTGTCACAGCTAAGCCTTCTGCTGCTTATTTTTATTTGTACTTGTTTTCAGGTTAGAGCACTGATCTCCATGGACCATTTCATACTCAGCCCGTGAGCAGCGTCTGGTTGTCACTTAGCCAGAGTCTCACAGTTAGGCAGTGGAGGCTTGTACAAGAAAACTCTGGTAACTAATGCAGAGAACAGCTCTTCTCAGGATTTAAGAAAGTCAGTGGGGATTAACTAGACAGATTCCTAGTCTTGTAGTCTCAAGGGGGCTTGGAGAAGTACTTTGAGGAGAATGCTATACGTGAGAAGAGGGGATTTGTCAAATCATTTTATGGGAAGAGGTGCTGGTAACCTTGATTTGCTTTGAGCTAGGGGTCTAAACCTCCACATTTTGATAGAGTGGATGTCCCTATAACTCCCCTATACTCAGCACTTATCCGTCCCATAATTGAGTATAATGCCCTGTTTGGCATGCATGGTATTAAGCCCCAGCAGCAATTAGGGAGACCTCAGAGTTTTCCAACAAAGAAGATCAAAGGGCTCCAGCATGTGCCTTACACAAACTGACTAAAGTCTCTGTCACTATACTCAGTATTGTATAGATTTCTTAGAGGAGACTTATGCCTGGCCTGCAGAGAAATACAAGACCCAGACCTAATGAACTTGCATATCCGTAAATCAAACAGGACTAGGGCTACCCATTCCAGGGATCTAAATATGGCCTGTGACTAAAATAGGACATACTGGAGGGACAGATTTACCTCCCAGTAACTGCCACATCTTTGGAACAGGCTACCAATTCATGTGAAACAGAGTTCTCTAGGACACTGTTCAAGAGGAACCTGGATGAGTGGATGGGGCACCATAAATTCTTACTGGGGATAGAGCCCACAACACTCCTGGATATGGGCAGTCATCACCAAATGCCATCTTGGGTATTGGGTTGCATTTAAATGGTATTACATTGGGTTGAAATGACTAAAACATACCCAAACAAAAGAGACCTCTGAGGCAAAAACACACACAAATTCCACTGCCCACCACACAACACGTAGTCCACACACATCTGTCTCGCAGCCACTAAGGCCTAAGTATATAAACCCAACATATTAGTCATCCATTGTGAGACTCCGATGTGCCCCTCACCAGACTGGATAAGGAGAAAGTCACAGTTAGTTGTTTGTCAGGTGCCAGAATCTACCATATCACCCATGCATTGAAGTCTATCAACAACAGGTACTGTTATTTAGTCCAGGTTGGCTGGAATGACTTGAGACATACCTCCCTGGACTATATAAAGAGAGGCATGATTGAGCTCGCTGAATGTGTGTCCCAGGCAGGTATGTTCCTAGCCTTAAGCAGCAATGTTAAGTTGTCTATCTCGCCTTCATTCTTGCTGGACCTTTGCAAAGACAGAGACAGGCCTCCGAGGTCCAAACAGGACTCGTTGCAGCTGGAGCCAGCATCCGGTAGCATTGGCTACGTCGGTAGCTTTTCAGGCTAGACTTCCAATGGAATCTATTTGTGCTGCAGCAACATGGGCCACTCCTCATACCTTCATTTTGCATTACAAGTTGGATATGGCCTCCAGGAGTCGAGCTGATTTTGGTTCCACTGTGCTCAAGAGTCTGTTTCGATGATCCACCCAGGGCTAAGGTGCTAGGGACGCTGTCCCATCCAGCAAGAATGAAGGTGAGATAGACAACTTAACATTATGTACCTACCATAATGTTCCATGTTAGTTGTCTTCATCTTGCCTTCTTTCTTGCGTCCCACCCTCCATCCCCCTAGCCTGGTTAGGACCGAGAAGAATCCCTTTTGAGGCCTTCTTCCTACGGTTGACCTTGTTTTTAGGTTACATCCTCCTCTGTTTGTAGCACTGTAGGTAAACCTCTGGTGTGAACTAGTGTGTTTTTTCCATGGTGTTAGCTTTTCCAAACGAGATCTGGATATCTGACGCCTAGCATTGTGGGATAAGGGGAGGCCTCGAGCCAGTAAATAGCTCTCGAGCTTTAGTAAAAGGCCGAGTCGGAGCCAAGGATCGGCTCCGAACCCATCCAGCAAGAAAGAAGGCGAGATGAAGACAACTGACATGGAACGTTATGGTAGGTACATAACTTCTTATTCTACCATCACCCAGAATGATGCCTGAATGCACAAAGAAAATAATTGACTTTAACAATTGGCTTAGTTACTGGTGTCATTCCAAGGACACCCATTACCTGACAGCCTGGGGAAGACATGACTGACATACTATGGTGCTTTGCCAGAGATGACCTGCATCTGTCTCCTTTGGGCTTCAGACTCCTGGCAAAGGCTCTTGTCTCCAAGTCTTTTTTAGGCAATGCCATGAGGTCAAAAGTACCAATATGAAAATTTCATCAACCTGCAAATTAAAGGTCATGCTGCTAAACGCTAGTAGTCTAAACATGAAACTGCACTCATTGCAAGCATTCTTAATCCTGGAAGATGCCTACATTTGTGCAGTCACAGAAACCTGGTTCGGACCAGCAGAGAGCACCTCAGCCATACCAGGTTACTCATCCTATCATACATTCAGATCCCAAACCGTGGGTGGCAAAGCAAAAGGAGGTGGAGCTGCAATAAATATAAAACACACACACACTTCCAGGCTGGTCAAACAGTATGACGCACAGTAGACACTCCAGGTGCAGTTATTGATTGACAGGACCCCTTATTTAAATCGTAGCTAGCTAGCTATAGGCCCCCAACTTTGACTCAAGATTCCCACTCCACCTGTCTGGACCCTGATTCTTGTGACTTTAACTATTCAACCGTAGATTGGAAGAACTACTCATGCTAAAACAAGTGCCCAGAGATTCCTTGATTTCGTCAATGCAAATACTTTGGACCAGCTGGTTGATACCTCTATGCAAGAACTGAAAACATCTTGGACTTTGTGTTAACCAACATGAGTAACCACTGCAACATCCCTACAGTGTTGTCCTCCCTGTTAAGATCCGACCACAAAGCGGTCACTTATAAAGTCACCATCTCCCCTGCCCCCCCCCCCACCTAGGGTTAAACAAAAAAAAATTCTCCAAAGCTGATTACAGCCTCCTGAGGGGAAGTATAAACAGCTTCACAGCTCCCTCCAAAGGAACTGGCACGTATGTCCAAACCTACGCCAAAGTACTGTACAAGCATTTATGTAGCTGCATGGAATCAGGAACCTGACAGGACAAAAATCCTCCTCCTCAAGGAAGAATAAACTTGTCTGGTGGGCATCTGTTCTTCCAATAAACAAAACATGCCGGAGGGATAGGTTCTTGGCCCAGAGACTCCCCAGACTCTGGAATAGATTGCCCATACATGTCAAGCAGAGTGCCTCTTTGGCCCTCTTCAAAAGGAACCTTGACGATTGGATGGGAGAAAGGAAATTCACCCCGGGGATCACATCAGTCGCCCTGCTAGACAGGGGTCCAGGGAAGTAAATAGTGTGGGAAGAAATAGCCAGGGAATTGTTATGGCTAGGCTTGTATAGGCCCTAGGGCTCATAGCCTAGTACCAACCTATGAATCTGCAATAAATAAACTCTATAATAAAAGGAAAGAATTGCTGTCCAGGGCCAAGAAGGAGCAGGTGCCTAACTGGAAGCAATCTCTCCGTAGCCTGAGCAAGCAAATAAGAGCACTAGTGAATTCCTACAAGGCAAACTTAGAGTCCAAACTGGTCTCATCTACTAAAGACAATCACAAGGCTTTCTTCACTTGTGTCAAGGGAAGCACCTAGATCTGCTCAGAAGTGGTGGTCAAGGACACCACATACACAAATGCCGTAGATATAGCCAACCTGCTGGCAGACAGGTTCAGTGAAAACTTCCTCTGTCCCCACATCTAGGGAGCAAGTCATCACTGCCCTCTCAAAGGCAAAAATACAGCTTCCATGGAACCCAATAACATCCCAGGTTGCATCCTACATGAACTTAGGCAGGAACTTGCAGCACAATTAGGCAACCTATTCATCCAAAGCCTGAGTACTGCCTTTGTCCCAACCAAATGGAGGACAGCCACGGTCATCTCTTTGCACAAAGGTAGAGTATCCATTGATCCAAGAAATTATAGACCCATCAGCCTAACTAGCCTGATCTGCAAGACCATGGACTGGATTATCATGGATCTCATTAACAAGGACATTGGCAGCCTCCAAACACTCGATCCCATGCAGTTTGGTTTCGTCAAAGGGAGGTCATGCCTGTTAAATTCGGTTGACTTCTTTGAGACAGTCTCCAAAGCCATGGATGAGAGGGAAGACTATGCACATACTATTCCCCACTCTGGTGTAATAGATAAACTCTGTCAACTAGGCATCAATCCATATGTTACCAGATGGGTAGCAAACTGGCTCACTGATAGAACCCACCTAGTCAAAATAGAGGAAGCCACCTCAAGCAGTCTACCCATAATGAGCAGTGTACCCAGGGATCTGTCTTGGGGCCTTTTTTGTTTAGGATATACTTTTTGGAGGTGCAGGCCAGTGGGCTGTGGCTGACCAGGTTTGCAGATGACTGCAAGCTGGGCACCGTCATCAATTCCTCTAGTAATGTGGACATCCTGCAAGAGGGTCTCAACCAAACAATTGACTGGCACCAGAAACATGGCCTGAAACTGAATGCCAAAAATGCATCATCATCCCGTTTGGGGAGAGCGATAACCCCCACAAATGATCCCATTAATAACAAGGTCCTAAACACACAGTTGTGAAGGGACTTGGGCACCCAGGTTGATAGCAAACTGACCTTTGACCACCATATTACCTCTTGTATGGAAAGCTTTCTACACTGCCCACCTCCATTAGTAAGGGTATCGCATCCAGACACAAGGTGGTCGTAACATCCCTGTATTCTTCCCTTATAAAACCCATTACTGAGTACAATACCCCTTTCAGCATGTACCTCACAAAGCACAAGCAGCAGCTGGAGAGACCACAGAGGTTCCTCATCAGGAGAATCCAAGGCCTCAAACATCTACCCTACACAGATAGGCCCTGTCCCTCTTTTTAGTCTCCTTCAGAATCCTCAGAGGTGACCTCTGTCTGGCATACAAAGCAATCTCAGACCCCACTTAGATTGGGACTGTTGCATATCTGCAAGTTCAGCTCCACTCCAGTAACCCGCACATGCAACCTCAACCTGGTCTGTGACATCAGTAGGACTTGTTGGCAGGACAGAGTTGTCTCTCAGAGACTACCCCTTCTGTGGAATAGACTCCCACTCCACATCAAGCAGAGTACCTCATTAACCCTTTTTAAGCGTAACTTGGATAACCGGATGGGGAGCAGAAAATTACACCCCTGGGATTCCCCCTGTGTCCCTCCTGGATAGGGACATCGGGTGCTGACTTGTCAGAATATGGGCCAGATTCTTG
The DNA here is from genome assembly GCF_019279795.1 of Protopterus annectens. NCBI lineage: Eukaryota > Metazoa > Chordata > Ceratodontiformes > Protopteridae > Protopterus > Protopterus annectens. The sequence continues at coordinate 1,719,330,352 of NC_056729.1, read as the reverse complement.
GGTAGGCTTGTAAAAGTCTCAGGGCCAGTAGCTTAGTAACTTCCTATGATCCTAGGCTTGAAATGACCTCTGAGTCGATAGCCTAGTAATCTCCTATGAGCCTATAAAGAAAAGGCAAAAGTCTAAGCATATGGCGTCTACTCCGAGGGATCCACAAAAGGAGTGGCAGGACTTTACTCAAGGCTTGTTCAGTGCCTTGATGGAGTTGAAGCTTCCTCAGAGGGGTTTCAGTTCCTGCTGCTGTACCCCTATGAGGACAGTGATCCATGTTCTTTGGACAGGAATTCTGATTCTGAAGCTGACTTCTTGGCCTGTTCCTCCGTTACCATCACCTTTTGATTATGGATCTGAGGAGGTGGAATCTGTCAGTCCTGATTCTCCTTTGGAGGCTTTCTTTTGCAAACACAGTCCTGCACAATATAGCATTTCAAATGGAGTTTCTTCCAAGTTTCAGATGTCCAGAAGAGGTATGAGTTGTTACAAATGGACTCTCTAAACCTTCATCTGTTCCTCCTATGTTGGCTGCTGTATTAGATTCCTTTTCTGCTGCTTCCCTGACACCAGATTCTCGGCCTCCAGCTCCTAGAAAACCTGATACATTCTATAAAGTGCCGGATGTCTGCAAGTTCCTGTATAAATGCCCTTCCTCTGTTCCTGTATTGATTTCTGTTTCTACAGATAGGCTTTCTAGGCTTTTACCCTCTTCCAAGCTCCTTTCTTCAGATAAGAACAGCAGAGCCATGAAGAGGATTGGTAAAAAGGTGCACACCTCTGCTACCTTAGCCTTCAGGGCCATCAGTTAACAGACTTGCATGACAAGGTGCATACAGTCTCTTCTTTTCCAGATTCAGAAACTTGTTTCTGATATGCCTGAGTCTGAAGTTAAAGCATTGTCTCCCTGCTTGCTCAGTTCCAATTCTCAGTGTGCCCGTCACTCTATCAAATGCAGTTATGATGCAGCAGATGCATCCTCTAGGGCTGCTGCCTCTGGCTTTGTGATGAGATGCTAGTCCTGGCTTTGCCTTCAGACCTTGCCAAATGATATCAAATCAAAACTTCTGGACGCTCCATTAGATATCCAAAATGTGTTTGGTACTGCTGCGGTTTATGTTTTCAAGACCTTACAGGGTCAAGGTAAGGTCATGGAAGATTTGAAGCAGACCCTTTTCTTCCCTATTCTGAAGTTTGAGGAACTACCCTAGTTAAAATGCTTTGTTGTGTAGGCTACCTGGACAGTCTTCCAACGGTAAGAAGGCTTCTAGGAGTGTGTTCCCAGATAAGCCTACTCAAACACCCAGGACCCAGAAGCACTCATTTCCTGATAAGTCTTCAGCTGAGTGTCTGCCCATCCTACCTCCTTCTCTGCCATGTTCCTTTTTCCCCTCACACTTTGTTTCTCTCTGTTTGGCAACTGATCACTACAGACACCTGGGTTCTGTCCATCATCCTGCAAGGGTTATTTTTATAACCTGAAAGGCCCTCCCTCCTTTTCCATAATTCCTCATCCCCTGTCAGACCAGCTTCCTCATTTTGCAGGGTCTTCTGAACTAGGGTGCCATTCAACTGATTCCACAGACAGAGAAGGGTTTGGGGGGTTAGTTCAGATGTTTCTAGTCCCCAGGAAAGAGGGATCTTGGAGACCTGCCCTGGATCTTTCCTTCTGAATACTTTCCTTATAGGTTGGTACTAGGCTATCAGCCCTAGGGCCTATACAAGCCTAGCCATAACAATTCCCTGGCTATTTCTTCCCACACTATTTACTTCCATGGACCCTTGTCTAGCAGGGCGACTGACGTGATCCCTGGGGTGAATTTACTTTCTCCCATCCAATCATCAAGGTTCCTTTTGAAGAGGGCCAAAGAGGCACTCTGCTTGACATGTATGGACAATCTATTCCAGAGTCTGGGGAGTCTGTGGGTCAGGAACCTATCCCTCCAGCATGTTTTGTTTATTGTGATAAGGTTTAGATCCCTGGAGCGTGTGGCTCTGAGGGATTGGGATTTCTTTAAGTGTGGCATGTCCAACAGCTCTGAGTTTGACATGGCCTTGTATGTTAAGCAGAGATCGCCTCTGAGTAGACTATATGCGACAGAGTATAACTGGAGATGTTATGTGATCCTATCTCGCCTACATTCTGTACTGATGGGTTCGGAGCCGATCCTCGGCTCCGACTCGGCACGCTATACTATAGAGCGAAGTCTCTTACTGGCTGAGCTATTCTACATCCCAGGATGCACCACCACAGCTTCCTCAGATCTCGTTTGCCGCTTCACAGCAAAAGACGTGGTCTCGGACTTGGCTGAGCTAAGTGTCTATTTTCTTCACAAATTTCTGTCAGAAATTTTTGATTAACATACCCAAAAGCTGTTTTAACAGCTATCGTTGTTGTGTGACTGGTTTTGAACAAAGTTTTGTGGTAAATTGATTTTTTATTTGAGGGAAAGTTTCCCGTTTTAGTTAGAGGGGCCTTGCCCTCGCGCGTGATATATATATTTTTTCGTTAGTGAGTATTGTTGAGTGTTGTAGTTGGACAGTAATCCCGTTTTCTATTAGAGGGATCTTGTCCTTGTTTGTTCTTCTTTGACAGTTTAGAAAGTTTTCCCTTTTTGGTGTACTGTTTAGAACTGAATATGTCGAAAGAGCACAGACCTTCTGGGTTCAAGAAGTGCTCTAAATGCAGCTACAAAATGTCCATAACGGACGATCACTCTCTATGCGTGTATTGTTTAGGCCCTATACACCTTCAGGAGTCATGCAGCGTTTGTCACGCTTTTTCCTCCCGGGTCCTCCAAGAGAGGAAAAACAAATTGATATTAAAAGGGCTTATTAAACCTACTTTTGAGGAGGCTTTATCTTCTTCCTCTTCTCCATCGAAGAAAAAGAAATCGTCGGCTCCGACCAGCCCGTCGGAACCGGCCACAAAGAAATCTTGGCAGGCTTCTCCATCGGCTCCACGGACTTCGGAGCTGAGGGCGGAACGGTCTGCCTCGATGCCTCCAGCCTTGACTCCTCTGGCTTCGGAGCCGGCGGCTGGGGCTTCGAGAGGCGGGTCACCTTCATCGGCTCCACTGACTTCGGGGCCGATGAGAGTTGCCCGCTCAGACTCTTCCCCTTCGGCGCCGAAGTCCTCTTCGGCTCCGAGGGAAATTACTATGATTGTGGAGTCTCCCTCGGCACCGATATTCATTGAGACGATTCGGAGCCGGTCCCCCAGTCCTTCGGAACCGGTGGAGAAGTCGACTCGAACTCGTTCGATCTCTTCTCGGTCTTCGAGAATGTCAGATTCGGACATAGACAGGGTACTTCAAAGGCTGTTTCAGTCTCCAGTCTTCCAAAAGTTGGTCTCTGCTCCAGCCCAGTCGGCTCCGGAGCCGGTTGCCCACCCTGTTGTCTTGGTTCCTCCTCCAACAGCCTCGGCACCGTTGGAGTCCGTGCTGGTGGAGCCAGTGGAGGTTTTTGGGTCGGCTCCGACCCTTACTCCAACCCCGCCCTTCGGGTCGGAGTTCGGTACACGGACCTCCTCGGTCGGCCCCGGGGGTGACGCTTCGGGACCGATGTTTTCGGTTCCGAGCCTCCCTCTCGGTGCGTCGGCTGCGGGAGTGCCGTCTACTGTTGTGGCCTTGGGGGTCAGACCTTCCCAGGACTCTGGGGTTCCCGCCTTCAGGGCCATGAGGAGTGCTTTGGCCAAATCTTCTTTGGCCACCTCCACCGTCTCACCGGCACCTTCCCTTGGCACGGAGTCTGGTTCCTTTGTAGTCCCCCTGTCTCAAGACAGCAGAGCCCTGGGGCCTGAGGTCACCCCCATTGGAGGTTCCCCCCTTCCTGGAGGTCCTTCCGAGGCTTCTTCGGAGGAACCTCCCAGGAAGAGACAGCGCAAGAGGAAGCACGTCGACTCCCCGGACGAGTCTCTCACCTCGGACACCGACCTCGAAGATGTGGAGGGGTCCCCCAAGTCGTCCTCGGATGATGTCTCCTTTGCGGACATCTTAGAAATCCTGAAGCAACGAGGCGACTGGCAGTCCAAACCCCCTTCTGCTGAGGAGTCGGTATTCCTCAAGGCCTTCGGGGCTCAGCCCTCCGCCTCCTGGGTGTCTCCGCCCTTCGATGAGCTTCTAGATTTGATCTCTCGAAGGGCGTGGGAGCACCCGGATTCTGTGGAACTGGTGCCAGCTCGCCCCAATAAATTTCTTTCAGCCCCCCCTGAAAAGGAATTCCTCTCTAAAGGTGTGGCTGTAGATGCCCTGGTGGTGGCATCTGCTACCCAACAAGATGTGGCAGAGGCGTCTACGTCCGTCCATCCTCCTAATAAAGAGTCTAGGAGCATGGACCGGTACGGGAAGCGCACCCTTACTTCAGCAGCCTTTACTTTAAGGTCTCTGAATTATCTGACTCACTTCACCAGACTTCAGAGGGATCTGGTCAAGGAACTTTCAGATACCCTCTCTGGTAATCTACCTGAGCAGTTGGCCCAGACGGTTAGCTCTCAGCTGGCTACCTTATCATCATTATCAAACTCGTCCATGAGGCTCATTTCGTATGCAGCCGAGGGGGCAGAGATGGGCGGAACAGGTGTTGCTCTACGGAGACAGGCATGGCTCCGCCTGTGTCACTTTGCGGAGGCCTTCAAGTCTTCCTTTGCCGACGCTCCCTTTGATGGGTCCTCTTTGTTTGGACCCAAGGTAAAGGACACCTTGACCCGCTGTGAACAAGAGGGTAAGACTTTGACTGCTGTAGGGGCACGCTTTTCCACTCCCTTCCGGCCTTATCCCAAGGCTAGAAGAGGGGGGAAAATGTGGTTCCGTAACTCTCAAAAGACTTACCCCTCACAGCAGGATGATTCCCCTTCTAGAGGCAGAGGAGGGGGAAATTTTTCAGGAAGACGCCGTCCCAGAGGCGGCAGAGGCCCCCGCAACACTGGAGACCGCGAGTCCTTTCGTGGCTCCTCAACCTTCCAGCATCCCTGAAGGATTGCCCGACTGCGCTGCTCTGGAGCCAGTCGGGGGTCGTTTTTCGAGGCACCTAAAGGCCTGGGGGAATATCACTCAGGACCGATGGGTGCTCCGAATCATTGCCAGAGGTTACACCATCCCTTTTTCTCATCCCACCACCCAGTCAACGGGATCTCGCAGCCATCGAAATCTCAAAGCTGCTTCAAAAAGGAGTCATCCAACCAGTCCCCGAAGACCAGACCGGATTAGGGACTTACTCAAGATTCTTTTTGGTGCCAAAAAAGACCGGGGACATGAGGCCCATTTTGGATCTCAGCAAACTCAACCGTTCTGTCAAGAAGTCCAAGTTCCGGATGGTCACCCTACAATCCATTCTCCCGCTGCTGGAGGAAGGTGTTTGGATGTGCTCCATAGATCTCAAGGACGCCTGTTATCACATCCTGATAGATCAGGCGTCCAGGAGACACTTGCACTTCAGCCTGGGAGACAGTCATTTCCAGTTCCGTGCACTGCCCTTTGGTCTCACCACAGCCCCCAGGGTGTTCAACAAATGTTTGGCGATGGTGACTGCTCACCTGAGAAGTCTAGGATTCCAGGTGTTTCCATACCTAGACGACTGGCTCCTAACTGCCACCTCCAGGCGTCTACTCTTACAGAACTTAGCAGCCACTATATCTCTAGGCAACTCCCTAGGAATCACCTTCAATTGGGCAAAGTCTGTGTTGCTGCCATCTCAGCGCATACGGCTTATCGGAGTAGAGACAGATTCAAAGCAAATGCGGGTCTATCTTCCTACAGAGAGGATAGAAATATTACAGTCTCAAGTTCGAGCATTGCTCCTCAAATGCCGAGCCCCAGCCAGGATGGTCCTACAACTGTTAGGTTCCATGTCGGCCACCGTTCTCCTAGTTCCCTTGGCAAGATTGCATATGAGGATTCTCCAGTGGCTCCTGTCAGTCCAGTGGTCTTATCAGGATCTCCCTCTGTCACCTCATTCTGATCACGGAGACGTGCAAACAGGACCTCCGTTGGTGGCTTCTTTCCTCCAACCTGGATCAGGGGCGACCCTTCGTTCCACCACCTCCAGTGGCCACATTGACTACGGACGCCTCCCAGACGGGGTGGGGGGGACATTACCTGGGCAGGTCAGTCCAAGGCAAGTGGCACTCCGACGAGAGTTTCCTCCACATCAACATACTGGAAATGAGGGCAGTGCTTCTATCGCTACAAGCACTACACAGTTACCTCCCCCAGGGCATGATTGCCATTCAGTCCGACAACATGTCAGTAGTCTGGTACCTGAACAAACAGGGAGGGACCAGATCCTACCCCCTTTGCAGAGAGGCCATGAAAGTATGGGATTGGGCGATTGCAACCAAACGTTTTCTGGTAGCAACACACATTCCGGGGAGATCCAATGTGATAGCCGACAGACTGAGCAGAACTATTCTCACCCCTCACGAGTGGTCTCTGAACGACAGATTTTTAGAAGATGGGGAACTCCTTGTTGCGACCTCTTTGCAACTCCTCTCAATACAAAATGCCAACAGTTCTTCTCTCTCACCCCAGTTCCGGGGGAGTTTCCCAAGGACGCCCTAGTCCAAGCTTGGCCCACTGGCCTACTGTACGCCTTTCCACCGGTTCCCCTTCTTCCCAGGGTGATCCAGAAGGCGATTCACTTGCAGAGCAAGATGATTTTAGTTACCCCATACTGGCCTCGTCAAGTCTGGTTGCCCTTTCTTCGGAAATATGCACTGGACGGTCCATGGTTCCTGGACCAGGTTCCAGACCTCTTGATCCACCAGTCGGGACAACTTCATCAGTCCCTTCACTCGTTGAGGTTAACAGCTTGGCTCCTCCTCTTCCGACCATAGTCAGGAACCATGTTTTGGACTCGGAAGTCATACATATCTTGTCCTCGGCCCACAAGACTTCGACTAAAAAAAATGTATAACAGCAAATGGAAGAGATTCACTATTTGGGCCCAACTCCGGGGATTAGATCCCATTACTGCCCCGGTGTCAGAAGTTTTAAAGTTTTTAGCTTCTTTATTCAATCAAGGTTCTTCGGTCTCTACCATCAAGGTTCAATTGGCAGCTTTTTCTAATTTTCATGAAAGTATAGACCCACCTTTGGTGAGCAATAAGTTGTGTAAAGCCTTCATGAAAGGTGCTGGGCTGCTACGACCTCCGATTTCTCATCCCGCTCCACCGTGGGATCTTAATTTGATTAGGTGCTTTGACCTCTTCCCCTTGAACCGGCAGCAACTTGTGACTTGAAATTTCTTTCTTGGAAGACTGCTTTTTTGGTGGCAATTACATCAGCCAGAAGAGTTTCGGAACTTCAAGCCCTATGTGTCAAACCACCGTACCTGGTTTTTCACAAGGATAGAGTATCCCTCAGGCCTAATCCATCCTTTGTTCCCAAGGTTTGTTCTAGTTTTTGTCTTCAACAGTCATTGGAACTTCCAGTTTTCTTCCCAAACTACTCAGACAGAGCTGAATACATCTTCCACTCATTGGATGTTCACAGGCAATTGCGTTTCTATTTAGATTGGACGCACCAAACACAGGAAACAGATCAGTTGTTTGTGTCCTTTTCGGACAATAAATTGGGCAAAGCCGTCACGAAGGTCACTATTGCCAAGTGGATCAGGGACTGTATTAGCCATACTTACTTCCTTTCTAATAAAGAGCTTACAACCTCAGTGAAAGCTCATTCTACAAGGGCTATGGCTACTTCGACAGCCTTTCATTCTAAGCTTGCCATTAGTGACATTTGTGCTGTGGCTACCTGGTCCTCTCCTCACACATTTATTTCTCATTACAAATTGGACGTGGCATCTCGGGGGCGAGCTTCCTTGTTCCACAGTTCTCAGGAGTGTTTTCAATGAGCCACCCAGGAATCAGGTGCTAGGGACGCTGTCCCATCAGTACAGAATGTAGGCGAGATAGGATCACATAACATCTTTTAGTTATGTACTTACCATAACATTAGATGTTTGGGATCCATCTCGCCTGCATTCCTAATAACCACCCTCCTTCCCCTGCCTTGGAGATCAGAAGAGACCGGGCGGTTCAAGTTTAGCCATTTCATCTTGAAACACCTGGCAATATTATATCAACAGTCTATGTGTGTGTGCATGTGTGCGGACAAACAAGATCTGGGGAAGCTGTGGTGGTGCATCCTGGGATGTAGAATAGCTCAGCCAATAAGAGACTTCGCTCTATAGTATAGCATGCCGAGTCGGAGCCGAGGATCGGCTCCGAACCCATCAGTACAGAATGTAGGCGAGATGGATCCCAAACATCTAAAGTTATGGTAAGTACATAACTTTTAGTTATGTACTTACCATAACTTCAGATGTTTGGGATCCATCTCGCCTACATTCTGACTGATGGGTTCGGAGCCGATACCTCGGCTCTGACTTGGCACGCTTATGCTATAGAGCGAGGCCTCTTATTGGCTGAGCTTTCTTTATCCCAGGATGCACCACCACTAATCCCCCAGATCTTGTTTGTCCGCATTCATGCACACATGCACAGCTTGTTTATATAACATTGTTAGATGTTTCAAGATGAAACAACAGGATTCGGACCTTCTGATATCCTCTGATCTCCAAGGAAGGGGGAAGGAGAGTGGGTTAGAATGGCGAGATGGATCCCAAACATCTGAAGTTATGGTGAGTACATAACTAAAAGATGTTATGTGATCCGATCTCGCCTACATTCTGACTGATGGGACAGCGTCCCTAGCACCTAAATCCCGGGTGGCTCATTGGAAAACACTCCTGAGCACTGTGGAACCAAATGAAGCTCGTCCTCTAGATGCCACATCTAATTTGTAGTGAGAAATGAAAGTATGCGGGAAGACCATGTAGCCGCAGCACAAATGTCACCAATAGCAAGCTTAGAATGAAATGCTACCAAGTAGCCATAGCCCTTGTAGAATGAGCCTTGACAGCGTGGAAAGCTCCTCGTTAGAAAAAATATAAGCTTGAGTAATACAGTCCCTGATCCATTTGGCAATAGTGACCTTTGTGATCATGCTGCCCAATTTGTTTTCTGCAAAGGACACAAACAACTGATCTGTATTCCTTGACTGTTTGGTCCTATCCAAATAAAAACGTAACTGCCTATGGACATCTAGTGTGTGGAAAATAAATTCCGCTTCATTGGAGCATTTTGGGAAAAACACTGGGAGCTCTAATGACTGTTGTAAGCATAAAGTAGAGCAGACTTTAGGAACAAAAGAAGGATTCGGTCTGAGGGAAACTCTGTCTGGATGAAAAACCAAGTACGGAGGTTTTACTGACAAAGCTTGAAGTTCTGAAACCCTTCTGGCTGAAGTAATTGCCACTAGGAAAACTGTCTTCCATGATAGAAACTTTAAATCACAGGTAGCTGCCGGTTCAAAGGGGAAAGAAGTCAAGGCACGTAATACTATATCGAGATCCCATGGAGGTGCAGGATGAGAAACTGGAGGTCTTAATAGAGCAGCACCTTTCAAGAAGGTCTTACACAACCTGTTACTCATTAAAGGTGGGTCTATGGATTCATGAAAGTTAGAAATTGCTGCCAATTGTACTTTGATGGTAGAAACAGAAGAGCCTTGGTTGAAAAGAGAGGTTAGGAACTTGAGTACTTCTGCTACGGGAGTTGAAATAGGGTCCAGGCCCCGGAGTTGAGCCCATATAGCAAATATTTTCCATTTGCTAGAATAAAGTTTCTTCGTAGTCGACTTGTGGGCTGAAGACAATATGCGCACTACCTCTGGTTCTAGTGCATGTCTCCTGACTATGGTTGGAAGAGGAGGAGCCAGGCCGTCAATCTTAATGTGTGTAGGGACTGGTGTAGTAGTCCCGACTGATGAGTCAGTAGGTCTGGGATCTGGTCCAGGAACCATGTACCTTCCAGAGCATGTTTCCGAAGATAGGGAAACCAGACTTGACGAGGCCAGTAAGGAGCAATTAAGATCATCTTGCTCCCTAAGAGAGAAGCCTTCTGAATTACCTTGGGTAGTAGAGGAACTGGAGGGAAGGCATAAAGCAGGCCGGTGGGCCAAGGATGGACTAACGCGTCCATAGGGCTCTTCCCCGGAACCGGGGATAGGGAGAAAAAATTTTTGCACTTCGCATTCAGAGGAGTCGCGAAGAGGTCGCAACAAGGAACTCCCCATTCGCTGAAAATCTGTCTTGTAATAGTTATGTTCAGAGACCACTCGTGAGGAGAGAGAATGGTCCTGCTCAACCTGTCGGCTACGACATTGGATTTGCTCGGTATGTGAGTTGCCACTAGGAAGCGATTGGTTGAGATTGCCCATTCCCAGACCCTCATCGCTTCTCTGCAAAGAGGATAGGATCTGGTCCCTCCCTGCTTGTTCAGGTACCAGACAACTGACATCTTGTCCGTGTGAACAGCAATTACGCCCTGAGGAAGGTAACAGTGAAGGGCTTGAAGGGACAGGAGTACTGCTCTCATCTCTAGGATGTTGATGTGGAGAGAGGTCTCTTCCGGATGCCATTTGCCCTGGACTGACCTGCCCAGGGAATGCCCCCCCCCACCCCATCTGGGAGGCATCCGTGGTCAACGTGGCTGCCGGAGGAGGAAGAGCAAAGGGTCGTCCCTGATCCAAATTGGAAGACACTAGCCACCAGCGAAGGTCTCGTCTGCAAGATTCTTTGATCCATATTAGATGATTGAGAGGGAGTTCCTGAAAGGACCATTGAGTTGAGAGAAGCCACTGGAGGATTCTCATGTGTAACCTTGCCAAGGGAACTAGCAGAACTGTGGCAGACATCGATCCCAATAGTTGCAAGACCATTCTGGCTGGGGCTTTGGACTTGGGGAGTAGGGCTCGAACCTGATTTTGTATGATTTGAATTCTGTCTGCAGGTAGATAGACCCGCATCTGGTTTGAATCTATCTCTGCCCCTATGAATTTTATCCTTTGAGATGGCCGTAACACAGACTTTGGCCAATTGAAGGTGATTCCTAGGGAATTGCCCAGTGATGTTGTGGCCTGCAGGCTCTGTAGAAGTAGATGCTTTGAGGTGGCAGTTAGAAGCCAGTCGTCTAGGTACGGAAACACCTGGAATCCTAGACTCCTCAAGTGAGCAGTCACTACTGCCAAGCATTTGGTGAACACCCTGGGGCTGTGGTGAGACCAAAGGGCAGCGCACGAAACTGAAAATGACTGCTTCCTAGGCTGAAGCGCAAGTGTCTCCTGGACGTTTGATGTATTTTGATATGGTAATACGCGTCCTTGAGGTCTATGGAGCACATCGAAACACCTTTCTCCAACAACGGGAGAATGGTTTGTAAAGTGACCATTCGGAACTTGGACTTCTTGACTGAACGGTTTAGGTTGCTTAGGTCCAAAATGGGCCTCAAGTCCCCGGTCTTTTTTGGCACTGAAAAGAATCTTGAGTAAGTCCCTAATCCGATCTGGTCTGCGGGGACAGGTTGGATGGCTCCTTTTTGCAGCAGTTTTGAAATTTCTATGGCTGCGGTATCCCGTTGACTGGGTGGCGGGTCCGGGATTCTTTTGGACTGAGGGGGCGGGGGCAACAGAATGGGATGGAGTAACCTCCGGCGATAATTCGAAGCACCCATCGGTCCTGAGTGATCCTTTCCCAGGCCTTTAGGTGCTTTGAAAAACGACTCCCGACTGGCTCCGGAGCAGCACAGCCGGGCAATCCCTCAGGGACTATGAAAAGTTGAGGAGCCACGAAAGGACTAGCGGTCTCCAGTGTTGCGGGGGCCTCTGCCGCCTCTGGGACGGCGTCTTCCTGATGAATTTCCCCCTCCTCTGCCTCTGGAGGGGGAACCTTCCTGCTGAGAGGAGTAAGACTTCTGCGATCTCCGGAACCACATCTTCCCTCCTCTTTTAGCCTTAGAATAAGGCCGAAAGGGAGTGGAAAATTGTGCCCCTACGGCAGTCAGAGTCTTACCCTCCTGTTCACAGCGGGTAAGTGTGTCTTTCACCTTGGGCCCAAACAGGGAGGACCCATCAAATGGGGCATCGGCGAATGAAGACTTGAAGGCCTCCGCAAAATGACACAGGCGAAGCCAGGCTTGTCTCCGTAGCGCAATGCCTGTACCTGCCGCTCTACTCGCCCCCTCGGCCGCATACGAGATGAGCCTCATGGACGAGTTCGAGATGGATGACATCGTAGCCAGCTGAGATCCAACCGTCTGGGCCAGCTCCTCAGGCAGGTTACCTAAGAGGGTATCGGATAGCTCCTTAATCAGATCCCTCTGGAATCTCGTAAAGTGCGTTGGGTAGTTCAGAGACCTCAAAGTAAAGGCCGCTGAACTAAGGGTGCGCTTGCCGTACCGATCCATGCTCCTAGACTCCTTATTAGGAGGATGGACGGACGTAGAAGCCTCTGCTACATCCTGCTGTGTAGCAGATGCCACCACCATAGCATCCACAGCCACACCTTTCGTGAGGAACTTTCTATCTGGGGGTGCTGAAAGAAATTTGTTTGGACGAGCGGTCACCGGTTCCACAGAGTCCGGGTGTTCCCACGCCCTTCGACAGATCAAATCCAAGAGCTCGTCGAAGGGCGGAGACACCCAGGAGGCGGAGGGCTGAGCCCCGAAGGCCTTCAGGAACACCGACTCATCAGCAGAGGGAGGTTTGGACTGCCAGCCGCCTCGTTGTTTTAGGGCTTCAAGGATGTCTGCAAAGGAGACATCATCCGAGGACGACTTGGGGGACCCCTCTGCATCATCGAGATCGGTGTCAGATGTCAAAGACTCGTCAGGGGAGTCAACGTGCTTCCTCTTGCACGTTTTCTTCCTGGGAGGTTCATCTGAAGAGGCTTCAGAAGGACCTCCAGGAGGGGGAGAAACCCCAGCGGGGGTAACCTGAGGCCCAGGGGCTCCGCTGTCTGCTGACAGGGGAACTGCCAACGACCCAGTCTCCAAGAGTAGGGAAGGAGCCGGGGAAACTGTGGAGGTGGCCAAAGAAGATTTGGCTAGAGCACTCCTTATAGCCCTGAAGGCGGTACCACCAGAATCCTGGGAAGGTCCCCCCTCCGTGGCCACGACAGTGGACGGTACTCCCGCCGCCGACGCACCAAGAGGAAGACTTGGGATCGAAGGCATCAATCCCGAAGCCTCCCCCTAGGGCCGAAGGAAGAAGTCTGTGCACTGAACTCCGACCCAGGAGCCGGAGTCGGAGCAAGGGTCGGGTCTGACCCTAACACCTCCACTGGTTCCACCAACACCTGCTCCAACGGTGCCGAAGCTGTTGGAGGAGGAAGAACTGTAAGGGAGTGGACCATCGGCTCCGAAGCCAAATGGGCTGGAGCTGAAACCATCTTTTGGAACACTGGAGACTGGAAGAGTCGAGGGAGTACCCTGTCGATGTCCAAATCAGACATCCTGGAAGATCTCGAGGATACCGATCGGGCCCGAACCGATTTCTCCATCGGCTCCGAAGGGCCTGGGGACCGGCACCGAAAGGATTCCACTATTATCGGCTCCGAGGAAGCCTTCACCGAAATTTCTCTCAGCTCCGATAAAGACTTCGGCTCCGAGGGGGAAGTGTCTGAGCCGATGACCCTTATCGGCTCCAATATCAGTGGAGCCGATGAGGATGACCCGCCTCTCGATGCTCCAGACCTCGGCTCCGAAACCAGAGGGGTCGAGGTAGGAGGCATCGAGGCAGACCGTTCCGACCTCAGCTCCGAAGTCCGTGGAGCCGATGGAGAAGTCTGCTTGCCTTTCTTAGCCGTCGGTTCCGACTGACTGGTCGGAGCCAACGCTTTCCTCTCTTAGAAGAAGGAGAGGAAGATAAAGCCTCCTCGAAAGAAGGCTTGATTAATCCTCTAAGGATTAATTTGTTTTTCCTCTCCTGGAGGACTCGAGAGGAAAACGCATGGCACACACTGCAGGATTCTTGGAGATGTTTGGCCAAGACATAGACGACGAGGAGTGGTCGTCCGTAATGGACATTTTAAACCCACACCTCGTGCACTTCTTAAAACCGGATGGTTTATGTTCCTTAGACATAGTTGTAAAAACAGAAACAACAGTAAACTTTAAACAGCTTAGGACACAGGTACAATAAGTATGTCAAAAAAAATATATATATATATGTATATATATATATATATATATATATATATATATATATATATATATATGTATATGTATATATATATATATATATATATATGTATATGTATATATATATATATATATATATATATATATATATATATATATATATATATATATATATATACACTGAAAAGAGAAACTTTTCCCCTTTTTTTTTTTACACAGTAAGAAAAAAGGAAGAAAGCAAGGAGGGTCAAGACCCTCTAACTCAAACGGGTACTTGACCCACACACAACCACTAAAGTAGTTAGAACAGGGGAAGGCCCCTCTGACTGAAAGGAATCTTCTCTGACAGGAAATTTAAAGCAAAAATCAATAAATCACCAAGAAACACACTCGTACACAAAAAATAGCCGTTAAAACAGCTTTTGGGTTGAAAAAGAGAAAATTTCAGGAAAAGATACTATTAATATAGTACTTAGCCCAGCCAATGTTGAGACCACGTCCAAGCTCTGTAAGCGGCAAACGAGATCTGGGGGATTAGTGGTGGTGCATCCTGGGATAAAGAAAGCTCAGCCAATAAGAGGCCTCGCTCTATAGCATAAGCGTGCCGAGTCGGAGCCGAGGTATCGGCTCCGAACCCATCAGTCAGAATGTAGGCGAGATCGGATCACATAACATCTAAAAGTTTTAAGGCGGTCAGCATAGGGCATCTGCTTTAGGCCTGTGATTCTTTTAGTGAGGTATTTCTGCGGTCTTTCCAGTTGTTGCAGATGTCTTGAGAGGTACATACCAAACGGGGAGTTGTATTCTGTAAATGGGTCTAATGAGGGATGAGTACAGTGGGACAATGACCTCCTTTTTTCTGGATGAAAAGCCCTTAGTGATGAGGTGTGCCACATAGAAGGATTTCCTGACTGTTGGGTGATGTGGTTATCGAAGGTGAGACCACTGTCCACCTGTGTCCCTAAGTCTCTTATTACACTTTCGGTGTTTAAAGTGCTTTCCTTCCGAATGCTGTTTCATTCAGACTGTTTGTCCTGTGTTGCTCTCCCAAGCCTTTCTGGTTTCTTTCGATCTGAAGGACACTGTCACATTCCTATCCACCCTCTGTTTAGGAGATATTTGTGTTTCTCTGTTTCTTCCCCTCATTTTCCATTCTCTGCTTTGCCCTTTGGCCTTTCTGCAACCCCAAAGATGTTCAAATGTCTAGCCCCTGTAGTCACCTTTTTCAAACTTCGGGGCATTCAGATATTTCATTATCTGCACAGCCTCTTGCTTCAGGCTCCAAATTCCAAGCTGATGCAGGATCTTAATTTTAGCCAGTTTGTGTTGTACAGCCTGTCTTTCACTGTCAACCATCAGAAGTCCATATTGATTCCATCTCAGGATCACATTTTTCTAGTCTGCTGACATCTCTTCCTGCCTCCAAGGTTTTGTCTCTCATAAATTATTTTCTGGCCCTGCTTCCCCTGTTCTTTCTTCCAGCCAGGGTGTTTCTCAGAGTTGTGGGGTTTATGGCCTCCACTATCACCATGCTTCCCTGGGTTAGGCTACATATGGGAAGGTTCAGTGGTGCCTAAAATCAGTGTGGCTTCAACACCTCCATCCACTGGACCATCTCATTCCTCTACTCAGATTCAAACTGGAATCTCACTGGTGGGTTTGGCAACTCTCTCTCATTCCAGGTGTTCCTTTCCACCCCCCCAATCATCTCAGGAACTATTCATAGACGCATCAGAGTTGGGGGTGCGGAGCCGCTTCAGGCACCCTAAAGGTGCAGGGCCTTTGGTCTCCTCAGCAGAGGGTGGATCACTTCAACATTAAAGAAATGCAGGTTGTCATTCTGGCCTTTCAGGCTTTCCATGTGCTATGGATCCTAGGCACCTTGAAGGTTTATACGTACAACACCACATTCGTGGTACGGAAAGAAACAAGGGGGCAAGAGGTCTTACCTTCTTTGGTTAGCCCTTCAACCATGGGAAGTAGCTGTCAATCTGCAGGTCTCTCTGCAGGCAGTCTATATACCTTCAGAGTGCAATCTTATGGCAGATTTTCTCAGTATGTCCAGAAGCACAGTTCTAAGTCCTTTGACTTGGAAGGTGGGTGCCATGTCACTCTATTAGAACGGAGTGCTCCTATATGCCTCCCCCCCCCTTCCTCCTTTTCCCAAGGTCCTTTACAAAATCAAGAAGTACTCTCCAAAAATCTTGTTGACTCCCTTTTGGCCCAGACAGCACTGGCACTCCTTCTCTTCCATGTGACCAGGGACAATCATCACAGCAAATGGATCTTCTCACAAAGGACAAAGAAACTCTCCTTCATCCTCATCTGTTCAGTCTTCAACTGACACTTTGGATGAAAGGGTTTTGATTACTTTGTGAACCAGTTTTCTGAGGATGTGCTTATGGTCCTGCAGTAGGCCAGGAATCCAAATACCAGAACGTCATGTATGTCCCAATAGAAGAGATTTTCTATTTGATGTCTTAAATATCACCAGGACCCTTGTCAGTGGAGGTACCCTTGTTTCTTTACCTGTGAGCTGCTACATGCTGATTTGGCACATTTTTGAAAGTCCACTTGTCAGCAATTTCTGCTGCTTACTTTTCCTTTGACCTGTATGTTTGAGATCAAGCAGTTTCTTAGAGGCATCCTTCATATTAAACCCCCAAGGAAGCCTATTCCTCTCTCTTGGGATCTTAATTTTGTCCTTGAAAAGCTGACTCCGGGCTCCTTTTGAGTCTTCCACTTCACAAATTTGCACCCGGAAGACTGTTTTATTGGTTGTTAAACATCTGCCAGAAGGGTATCTGAACTGCAGGCCTTGCTGGCGGTCTCTCCTTTTTGTGGTTTTTCAGAGACACAGGGTGTGTCTTCATACAAATCCTTGTGTTATGCACAAGGCGGTTAATAAGCTCTCCCTTAATCAGTCTATGCAGCTTCCTTCTTCCCTTCTCTGCATTCTGCTAGTGAAAAGTTCTTCATATTTTGGATTTGCATAGATATCTCAGATATTACTTGGACAAAACAAAATCCTTGTGTAAATCTGATCAGCTTTTTGTTTCTTTTTATACCAGGACATTGTGTTTGGCAGTTTCTATGCAAACCATCTCCTTCTGGATTTCAAAGGCCATTTCTTTTCTTTTTTTCCTTTTCATGATAAGCAGTTGTCTGCTTCTGTGGGGGTTCATTCTATTAGAGCAGTGGCATCCTTGGGGCTTTCTTAACTGGTTTGGTCACCGACTCCATTCTTGAACCTACTGCTGGTCTTCAGTTTGCACATTCACAAAGCATTACAAATTGAATGTCCTTTCCAGGGCCAGGACAGGTTATCTTGCATGGGTTTTTGGAGATCTCCTCCTCTCTGCCTTCACTGTAGCTTTTGTACTCCCATAGGTGATAAATACTGCAACAATGATATGGAAGGACATAGTACAGTTGTGTAAAATCTTAGAATAACAGTCGGATGTCCTTCCTTTTCACTGTTGCAGTAATCGCTCCCTCCCTCCTTCCCCTTTTCTCTTCCTTTTGCTTGGGTGTTTTTTTATATTGACCAATATGTTCCTCTCCTCTCATCTTCATCTCTTTCTTTTTTTTTGTCTATATGTCCTCCTTTCATCTGGGGTGCTAGTTCACCTGGCACACTTCATTTCTGAATTGGGAGCATATGTACTTCATCTTTCTGCGCTATGCTTGAATGGGGAGCATACATCTGTCACATGATGCTTCAGGTAATAAAGGCTTTGGTGTACTGGCTGGACATTGGGCTGTCCCTGGTAAAAGATCCCAGAGGTGATGAATACTGCAATAGTGAAAAGAAGGCCATCTACTGTTGTTGCAAGATTTTACACAGCTGTACTGTCTTCATTGAGATGACTACATTTTTCATATTAAAAAAATAAATAAATAAATAAAAACTATGCCCAGAAGAGCTGAAGGGGATGACCCAGGCATGGGAAGCTGTTTGATTACTCCATTTTCAAGAATTTTTTTCTTGAAGTACTTGGAAGGAGTTAGATTACGGAATTCAGGGTGTTGGGTTAAGCAGGTTTAATTTCTTTGAAGTATGCCATGTGTGAAACCATAGACATCAACTGATTTTTGTACTGCTTGAGCTAGTGACTTCATGCTAAGAGGAAAATGATGGGCAGTGGAACTCTTCTTGACTTCTGTACTTAACGTAAATGGGTTTCTTTAGGACAAGATGACTTTTACCTCCATCTGTTTATCCCAAAACAGGAAAGCTGTATTATGTGTAACCAGCCAGAAAACAGAATGAGCTTGTTTCAGACTAATGAATGAGAATGGAAGGTAATGAGCAGAGACCGTCGTGTGGATCGTTTGGACTGTTCAGGACGTGTTCAGGGTCTTGGTGCAATGCATTATGCTTTGCTGGTGGTGACATGATTGGATCTTTTTTCGTGTTGTGGACATTTATCTGCATGTACTGAGAATATCTTCCGCTGCTTATTTTAAACATAGGAAATTCATTCTGTAGAAATGATCTTATCTTAAGCATTGTCTTTTATCCCACCTCCATTCTTTTATGTTGCCACCTGTCTTGTTTAGTTCAGGCATTTGGTGTGCTGAATGAAATCCTTTTCTGACTGCATCAACAGAAATCATAACAACACTCTTATCTTCTGCACTTTTTATTGACCTCTCTAAGGCTTTCGATATGGTTAACCATCAGCTTCTTATGGATCTACTAAAATCCCTCTCTCTTGATACATTTGCACTAAAATGGTTCATTTCCTACCTAGAGAACCGTCAACAAGCTGTGCTGTGGGATAATACACTGTCCACACATCTTCCTGTTATCCTAGTTGTCCCTCAGGGCTCTATTTTGGGCCCCCTCCTATTCTCAATTTTTATTAATGACCTCGACTTAATGATTTCTCAAGCTACCTGCATACAATATGCAGACGATTCAACATTAATATGCTCTACTACTTCATTATCAGAACTCCAATCCCTCACCCCAAAGGTACTGAACATTGTGAAAGACTGGTTCCTATGGTTCCTGCAATGCTGGCCTACTCCTGAACCCCATAAAAAACAAAATTACTGCTCTTTAATCCTACAAAAAAGTCCACACAAATAGAATTCACAGTGTTACCCAGTAATAGCACTGCTATATCTCCTGACCCAACTACCAAACTCTTAGGAGTAACAATTGATAACCTGACCTTTGACACACACATCAACAACACAGTAAAATCAGTGAACAGAAAGCTAGGCTCCCTTTGTAGGATTAAATCCTTCCTTACTCCTACAGCTAGAACTACTATTGCCCAAACCCATCTTATCTTTACCCATGTATACCAATCTTTCCAAAAGCAATCTCAACAAACTTACAACAACATTGCCAGATTTGCCACAAGTTCCCCATTTAGAACCCACCATTGTCACAATCTAAAACAACTGGGTTGGCTGGAACTCCATAATGAACTTCTCTTTTACCAACTTACTATCACACACAAGATCCTCTATCATCCTAGTAACACACCAATACTCACCAGCCTGATTACCCCCTACATAAATCGATCTACCCTACGTTTAGCAAATAAACTACTAGTATCAATACACAAGTCTTACAATAAGGCTGTGGGAACTCTGTTCTCCAACACCGTGGGGAAATCTTGGAACCTGCTCCCAAGAGAACTCTCATCTCTTTCCTCTACACCACTCTTTAAGAAGCAACTCAAAGAATACCTAAAACAAACTGGCTATGTCCATGCACCAGCCAAGATTAATCACCTCCTTCCTTCATACTTATTCTAAACTTAACTTATTCTAAACTTATCTCACTGCTGCTATGCTTTGTACTCCTTCCTATTAACCCCTGAATATATTGGCTATCAGCTAACAAAGTTTGGTACTAGCTTGGACTATCGTAGAAGGTACTATAGAGTTTGTCCTTGTTTGGCAAGCTCTCTATAGTATAGTATGTATTTGTCTATACCTCTTGTATATATTTTTCATCATTATCTTGTAAAACTTTTGTTTGATTATATTATGTTTACTGTTATTTAAATAACTTGTATTGCCTAGCCTTAAAATGTACTGTATCTGTATTGCTAGTAACTTTTAGTGGAGCTTTTCTCCCCGGGCCTCTACTGAAAATGGCCTTATATCCATTTGGACTAGCCCCGTCAACAAATGTAAAATAAATAAATAAAAATAAATCTAGCTGCCTTTAGTTTCATTACATTTAACCTCAGAGTCTGACATCTTTTAATTTCTTTTTCTACAAAATGCTTTCGTGTTTGTCTTTATTCCACTGAGATTTTTAAAAATGTGTGTACCCTTTATCTTCCTAAGGGATTCATGCCAGAAACTTTAGAGACAGTCCTGACATTATTAAAAAGAAGCTCAACTGAAAGACTATACCACTTACAAACAGTATATAGTACAGCAAAACTGTCAGTAAAATTCACAGCACAGCGAACTAGTAAATAACTAGAGAGAGCAAACAAAGCTCCCAGCATGGAATCTTCACCTTAAGATACGCACACACACAACTTACATTCATGCATACATATATAAATATGGATTCCAGCACTGTGAAAGGAGAAACTGTTAAGGTAGTGCTTAAACCAGTAATCAATCTGCATGAATCACAGCTGCTAATCGAGGCTTGTAACAGTTTAGTGCTCCTCACTTGCATGCATCTTGATAATAAATAACAGACAATCCAGGAGAGGATGGAATTGGCAAAAGTGGGGGACTGTAGTGTGACAGCAGGAGAGGTAGAATTGGGGATCATCGGGGCCAAAGCACAGTTCATGGCTACTTAGATGAAAGCTGTGTAGAGGATGCTGTTGCCCATCACTCATTTGTCTTAAGAGTATGACAACACTGAGGCCTACTTCCTCTGGAGAGAGATGGGGTTCCCCATAGGGTGATGATGGGTACCAACTGTGTAAGTGAAGAGAAGAGTGAATGAGTAGCATGAGGAGGCTTCATGGTTGTCAGGTGCAAGGGGCAGAAATCTCACACAAATAGTGCTTAAAATTGTGTTAATTGAAGTCCTTTAGTTTCTTCTTGTAAAACTAGTGATGAAGACCCACTCATTTTACTTGTTTACGTCTGAATTGCATGCAACTCCGATGTGTGGCCCTTGGGGAAATTTCAGCAATTTTTGTTAAATGGATTAAGCCCACCAGGCCATATGTTGTTTTACATGGGAGAATGTAGGACTGGGGATCTGAATAGAGATGACATGAGTATGAAAAGGAGATTAGCATTGCTCAAGTTGTGGTGAGTACCGTCACGTGTTGGATCCTGTTTTAACAAAATCTTACCAAGGTGACACTGATATATAGACTATTTTTATATAGCATATATCATGGAGAGTGATAAGTTAAAGACAACTGAGTGAACTAGTCCCATGAAAAAAGCCCCAATGCTGGTGTACGCTCTGGTGCTAGGACTAGGAAAAAGTCATTGTAGAGTCCTCCGGACATGGAAACATTCCTACAGTGTGGTCAGGCTAGGCTAAGTTAGGAGGATGTCCCCACCATAGATTATTTTATGTTTTCTACTGATGTCCACTATCACAACTAGAATCTTGCCAGAGCAGCCATTAAAAGAGCATATGAGGAGTAAGACAGACATCTGCACATGATGTTTAGGATACTGCAACCGAGAAAAAGAAAATATTCCCCAAGTTTTTGCAGCCAAAAGTTCAGAAACTGACATTTTCCAGTGGCATTGTTGCACAGTGTCTTTTACCTTGTGTTTAATGCACTGTGTGTTGGCATGTACAGTGATCCAACTTTTAAGTATTTCTCGTGCTAGATTCAAAAACATTGTTTTTGAACTTCAAGGCTATAAAAGATCATATTTCCTTTCTCTCAGATCTGTGAGCCTGTTTGTGGGGGAGTGGGGTGGACACTGGAGTACCCACAGAAAACCCTGTTGGAAATTGAAGTATGTGCACATTCCATGCTGACAGCGTGTGGGGGTGGTGATTGAACAACAGACCCTAGAGCTGAGTGGAAGCAGCCTTAAGTACAACCAACACTGCATGTGTAAGCAATGCTAGGTGTTTGTACTGAGGCATTGCTTTTACTGATTTATTAAGCAGTACATTTACATGTCATTACACACATCACACTGAAATTCTGTAACTAATGCAGATGATGATGTAACTTAAACCTTCTCTTTCATTTTTTTCAGCTTTGTGCTTAACACACAGTCATGCGTTCTCTAACTACCACTTTTGCTTCTTTCCTCCACCCTTTTTAAGAGAGTCACTTTCATAGATGCAGAGTAGCCAGCTGGAGATGGTTCATTTCTGCAAGTAACTTAGTGAAGAAACTATAGAAACAGTGCGAGGAGACCATCATCTAATATTCTTATAGTTGTCTTCTGGGTAATTTCAGAACCATTCACAATACTGATTTCATTATTTTATTTACTTTATGCATCTTTATTTCGTCTAGCTTGACAACTCTCAGCTTCCCTCTAACATTCAGCTGGACACTTGTTTCCCCTATCCAAATTTGACATAAACATCCTGGGATCTTGTCTGTCCTGTAGAGATTTGTCATCATGGAACCCTTATCTTAGGAGTAGGTGGTGAGGATCAGAACTAGTCATTAGAAGAAATTTCATTCTAGCAGGCTGTTTATGATTTCATTTGTCTCAGTAACTGTGGCAGTGTACCAAATGAGGTCCTACAGTGCTGTGCCCAGGTACACATATATCACTTGTCATGTGCACTAAACTCCAAGCTACAGGTTCTGTCAGCAAGGCCTGTCTGTCCTTCATTGGCCATCTCTCTGCTGCTGCACCAGTTGGTCTGCACCACATGATACTGGCATGGTGGTCAGTGCTGACTCTGTCCCTCTGGGATGGCTAAATAATGTTCACAACCATCACTCCATTGTCATTTCCTTCAACATCTAAGTTGCTGATCATAGCTAGGTTGACTGGGGCACTGTCAGGACTCCCTCCCTCTTCATCAACAGAGACCCACTTTTGTTTTCATCTTCATTAACAATCTTGGATTATAGAGGTCTTGTAACATTTGTATGCTTGTGTTGTGATCATGTGTGAACCTGCTTGTACGCACCAATGTGTTATTTTATAATTATGCACTGCTTTACAATTATGAAAAAATGTCACATAGTAAGACGAGCCATTTTAATGAAAGTATTCATTTTTTGTGAAAGCTGTATGAGAATTCTGAATGTGTCCTGCTGTCTCAAAGTGTGTTCCCTTTCTTTTTTTTGTAGGCAGGGAGTATGATAAAGAGGGTAACCTGCGATCGTGGTGGAAGAACTCCTCTGTGGAAGCATTTAAGGAACAGACAAAGTGCATGGTGGAGCAATACAGTAATTACAGTGTACACGGGGAGCCAGTAAATGGCAGACGCACACTAGGGGAGAATATTGCTGATAATGGAGGCCTTAAGGCAGCATACCAGGTAAGATATCTGGGGTTTAATTCAGCTATAATTTGATGAATGATTGAGAACTAATATGCGCATTTTATTCTTGAGAACAGTAGCTATGCAAGCTCTTGTGTGGTTTTGTTTTCCTTAAGTCCACTGAGTATTGATGTGAATTAATGTTGAAAGCCCTTGGACAATAGATGTCCTAAGCTTATTTTGCTTAAATGTTTCAGACCTCTGAGAGAAGGAATGTGCTTTGTGCAGTATTTGTCCAAGTGAACATGGCTGTGAGAAGTTGATGTACTTTCACAGATGCAGTGCATTTCTTTATTGTCTTGTCTGAACTCAAATTATGATAGTGAGAGCTCTTCATGTGCTTCTCAGGTAAGTGTTTGAACTCAGATTATGGTAGGGAGAGCTCTTCATGTGGTTCTCGGGTAAGTATGGAATTTGCTGGGCTCTTGGGTGTTTATTCTCTTCCTGCCATAATGAAGCTTAATTCATACTCCCTTTTACTACTGTCTTCCTGCTGGATCTCCTACTTTTGTAGATACAACCTCCTCATCCAGTTATCCCTCAGTTAACAAGATAGGTTGTCCTATACAGAAGATGTTGTGCAGATCCTGTTGTAGTGTTTCTGCTGTTTACACATCAGAGCTTGTTGACGGGGCACATTTATCATAACTTTCGGACATCGCAATCAGTTATGCACCATTTAAAATTCATCTTGGATCATTGATGTAGCTGATTTAGTGGAGTTTGCCTAGTATTTACTCATGAACCAGTCAGTCTGCATTACTATTGCAAACCTAGCCAATAACTAGAAATCAGAATCAAACATTGTACCTTGTTTCTGTGTGGTAAAGACTTTAGCCATTTTGCCAACCATAACTCTGTATTATGTTTGCTTACTTTATAACATACTGAATATTTGATGAAAGATCAGATGTATACTATTTGCGTCTGCCTGAGGTAGCAAGGGTGGGGCAGACAGTCTTAAGGCAAGTAACCAGAGACCAAGTCCATGTCCTCTAGGTTCATCTTCCTTTTTTGAAGTCCACCTTAGCTGTGGTGGCCAGTGCTTTTCCTCCCGTCCTGTTGATAGTGAACTTTAGCTGTTCATCATTGCTGTTTCTCCATTACATGGAATACCGTTTAGGAAAATTCCAGTATAAGGGACCAAGAGCCAAGATCCCATTACTAGGCACCAGGCTTGAATTCAGCCCACTGGG
Organism: Protopterus annectens; assembly: GCF_019279795.1. Taxonomy (NCBI): domain Eukaryota; kingdom Metazoa; phylum Chordata; order Ceratodontiformes; family Protopteridae; genus Protopterus; species Protopterus annectens. The sequence continues at coordinate 1,719,305,694 of NC_056729.1, read as the reverse complement.
ATATTTCCTGCTGTTCAAAAAAACGGATCAAATGGCATGGAGCAGTGCTCCCAGAACACCATACTGTATTTCCTGCAAGACTTTCTGGGTGTGCATTATCCTTTCTCCAGGCCTTCAAAACACATACCTTGTTAGAATATAATAATTTGTTTTGCTCTTGTAGTAAGAATCGGCTTTCTTTACTCGAGTCTATACAGAACAAGTTTGCAAAAAGAATACCTTCTGTTCGTTAGTTGTCTTATGAAAGATGTCATGTTTTAAATTTATATACACTTTATTATAGTTATACTAAGAGTAAAGCTGTGTGTGCATATAGGATTTATCATGACTATTTAATTCATTATCTATAATATTACTGCTACAAATAACAGGAATTACAGATACAATAATAACTTTGATATTTCATGTAGTAGGACACATTTTGAGAGGTCATTATATTACTCAGAATATTGCAAGGCTTTGGAATCATATTCTTATAGCTAACAGGTTAACTCCTAGTATTGGGAGTTTTAAAAGGGATTTTGATGACTGGATTTTGGGTATTTGATACCAGTTTTGATGAGTTAATGTTCCTAGATGGCCTTCAGGCCTGAACACTGTAATAACCAATGATAACCCATGATGTAGATGAGTCCCAGTATCTGTGCAAGAAGAAAGAACTGATGTAGTGTTCCACACCCAGGATGGAACCTGTATTATTCCTCCTGAATCAGAGTCTCAGCTGTCAGTCTCTCCCCTTAGCAGCTTGACATAGGCCTTTTCACGGAGGCTGAGTGTGAGCCTGGTTATGGTTGCAGCATAGTTTGTTGTCTTCCTTTAGGAAAATATGAAGAAACAGCCCAGTTTTTTAACACACAGGTACTGTCCCCTGCCTTTATCTATCATAGTGAATGTGAGTTAATGACACCATCCCTACATTATCCAGCTCATTCAGTATTCCCAGCCAGACTTGTCCACTCCTGCAGCCTTCCTCTGTGGAACTGTTTAATCATCACACGGACATAATCTTCAGAAATGTGTTCTCTCCGTTTGCTTCTGGCAATGCCTTTGCAGAGGAGGGCATATTCAGTGCTTTCAAAAGTGTTGCACCTTCCAACAATGTCCCAACTTAAGTTTAGTGTTTTTGTCCCCTTTGTTTAAATGAGCAATGTCCTGTACACTTCTCCCTAAATTCCTAAGTGATTTGACGAGACCTTTTCAAGGCCATCCATAAGTCATTCTCCGTGGCTTCTCCAAACTCCTCCCATACACAGACCGTCACTTCAGTGACTGTTACCACTGCCTTTCTGCTGTATGGTACCCATTGGCCTTACCTGGAGAAACTCCTAACTGTCATTACACAGCATATTTCTTTATTTTGATGTCTTTTCTCTCAACTGTTGCCTACCAGCAGGTCTTTAAGTTACCACTATGAAGAGCTTCATCCACGATTTGACTACAGATATTTGCTACCACTTCAACTGCTTAGGTCTGAATGGAGTGCATACTTCTTTTCTCTAGCCTCCTTCGGGATATGGGAGAAGCCCCTCTGGAGGTCAGAGTTGCACTCACCCAGCACAGAAGCACTTGTTAGGTGTTTCTAAGAAACCCCTTACTACATATTTGAGTTTTCCTGTGTCTGCCCACTCACTGTCCTGACTATATTCAACTTACTGTCATGTCAAGGTGATCCACTTGCCCACACTGGCACAAATTCAGATTATTTAGTACCAAGCTGTGGACTTGGGCATATGCCCACAGCAGCAACATGGGAGAGTTTCTAGAGCTAGTCTAATCCATCTTAATCTGCCACACTGCTGCATGCTGCTCATCTCGCATCGGTTGCAGCCCGACAGTCTTTAGCTTGTAGGTAGAAAGTCCACATGGCTCCATGAGGCTTTATCAGGCTGAGCCCAAATGGGCTATGTGGGTTACCTGCCCCACCAGACTCTTGCTTGCTAACTCCACTGTCAGCCCTAGCTATAAAGGTTGGGTCCACATTCTTGGTCTGCTTTCTTAAGGTTATTGTCAGAAACTGACAAAAACATCTGATGTAAATCGTCATTCATTCCTTACTGATAGAACTTTGGTTACGTCTTCGTAACCGACATGGCCAGTACCAAGCTCGCGCCACCCAAAAACTCTCAGCTAAGACCTACCCACAATGTCCCTCTCATAGTCTCCTCAGATCACGTTTGCTGCGTTCCTCATCAGACGTGCCAAGCCTTCTCTCAAGCTAACTGTAGTTATTCTGTGGTTATTTCTAGTTTTAGTGTCCTTTTAGCCAGTTTATTGTCTAAGGTTATTTCCCATTTCTACTTTCTGTATTTCCTAACTAAACCCTACCCACTACCTTGGTAGTTCTTTCGTACCATCGTTGGTACTACTCCCCTCTTCCCTACCTAGTAGGCCCTTCTCTTACCTTTTTTGGTAATTCTTAGTACCATTGTTGGTACTCCTTTCCTAGATCTGTATACAAAAAAAAAATGAGACTGTCCCTTTCTCTTGGTTTAGTAGATGTAGTTATTGTGTGGTAGTAATTGTGTCTTATAATGTCGGATAAGGCCAAGCTTGGGTTCAAGCAGTGTGATAAGTAAACTACCCAACTCTGATGGTCACGCTCGGTGTGTTTATTGTTTGGACGTTGACCACCTTAACGTTTCTTGTGACATTTGTTCTAGCTAGAGCAACCATACGTTGACTGAATGCAAGAACAAGCTTATTCTCAAGGGTATGCTGAAATCACCCTTCACGAAGGCTCTTTCTGGGACAGAGGTCTCACCACCTCCTAAGCATAAGGAGAAATGGAGTTTTTCAGTTCTGACATTCCCGTCCTCCTCAGAACCGAGTCGACACCAGGCTTCTCCCGCACTGTCGGTGCAGACAGCTTTGGCACCAGGGTCCCTGTCTTTTCCCTCTGTGCCGTCCTTGATTCTGACTCATTCCTCTGTACCAGCTTTAGCATCATCCCCTCGGAGCCAACCTTATTTATGATGCAGGTTCCGACCTCTGTACCTGCATTGGCACCATCCCCGGCCACGGTGCTGATGCTTTACATGGCTCTACTGGTAATGACACCTTCGGTTCCGAAGGTCGAGCACCTTCCCAGGACTAGGTATTCTCCCTCTTATGACCCCTTTTTGGGCCAACAATTTAGTCCATTTCTTGAGAGACCAGACTCTCCATCGGCAGCATCCTACAGATCCACCAGGAGTCTTTTGGAACAAGATGTATTGAGGGTTGTGGACCAGCTTTTGGCAGCTAGAGGGTTAACCACCCAGACCAGGTCTTCCCTCCCTCTTGGAACAGAAGCTGTCATTCCATATTCTCCTGTCTATCCTCCTTCTCCGACCTCCTCCCGGGACTCTGGGACTTCGGGACCGAAGGCCATCCCAGTGCATACTGTCTTGGCTCCCAACAGCTGAGGCTTTCCTGTCAGCACTGATTACTCTTGGTGCTACGGCTCCTTTGGAACTAGCACACTCTCTGAGCAGTGATTGGGCTGTCTGCACCGTGGCACCTAGTTCAGCGCCAATTTATTTCTGTGGCGCCGTCTACTGCCACTGCTCACCCGACAGCTACCAGTCCTCTCGGAACTCCTCACCTGGAGGCGGACTCCTCGGGGCAGGGTGTGACCCCGGTTCTGAGGTCGTCCTTCTCTGTTCCGGGCTCCCATCCCTCCATGGGTGGGCCTGCTTTGCAGGTGATGGAGAGGGTCCTTGCTTCAACAGGTTCGCAGTTGACACCATTGGTATCGGAACCAGAACCCCCCTCTAACATGCAGCTGTCCCAACCTTCTACTCTGGGATCTCGAGCACAGTAGCCACAAGACCTGCCCTTGAAGGGAACCCTTTCTCTGGAGTCCTCCTCAGAAGTCCCCATTGCGGAGCCACCCCAGAAGAAACTTTACAAGAGGAAGCATCTTGATTCCCCCGAGAAATCCATCACTGAAGACACTGATTACAATGAGGGAGAAGGGTCCCCTCTGTCTCCCCCAAAAGACGTCACATTTGGAGACATTCTCGGAATTCTCAAGCAGAGGGGAGACTGGAAGCCCTCCAACCCTTCTACGGAGGAATCCGTGTTCTTGCAGGCTTTCCGTGCTCGACCATCTACTTCCTGGGTGACCCCACTTGTGGATGAGTTCATTAGACTTATTGTGCAGCGTGCCTGGAAGGCCCCGGACAACATAGAACCCATCTTCCGGAGGCCAGATAAAATTTTGTCCACTCCTGAAGACCAACCCAACTGGTCCAAACAGCTGGTAGTTGATTCCATGGTCGTGGCAGCAGCCACCAAGAGGGAACTGGCAGAAGATAGTTCCACTGTTCATCCCCCAAACAGGGAGTCTCTGGCTATGGGCAGACTGGGGAAGCGGACCTACGCTTCAGCAACCTTTGCCATTCGATCGCTGAATTACCTGGCACACTTTACTCACCCCCAAAGAGACTTGATTTCAGAAATGTCTGCTTCTTTGGTGGATGTACTGCCTGAGGAGGTGCATAATACTGTTGCCTCTCAGCTAGCTACTTTGGAATCCATCTCAAACTCCTCAATGTGCTTGATTTCTCACACTACCGAAGGGGCAGCTCTAACAGATGCATCAGGCATCATCATGAGACGACATGCCTGGATGTGTTTGTGTGACTTCACGGACCCTTTTAAATCTTCCTTTGTCAACGCGCCTGTTGACGAATCTTCCCTTTTTGGTCCCAAAGTAAGAGACACACCATCACTTAGTGAGAAGGATGGAAAGACCTTGTCTGCTGTGGGCATACATTTTCCACCTCCCAGAGATCCTACTCCAGGAAAAGGGGTGGGGGGGGGTGGGGATCGTGGTTCAAAAAGTCCCAAAGATCTTTTCGTGACACTCGTGATGAGGAATCACCCCGGGGCAGAGGGGGCAACTCATCCGTTAGACGTCCCTTTTGGGCAGAGGGGGTCTGCACAACCAAGGTGCTAGGGATTCTTTCTCTGGCTGACCCTTCCAGTGCTCCTGAGCAGAGGCCTGATTGCTTTCCTCTGGAAGTAGTCGGGGGTCGATTTTCTGTGCACCTACAGGCCTGGCGACTCATAACGGATGCGTGGGTGCAGAAAATAATATCCAAAGGTTACCATATCCCATTCCACCTTACTCTCAGACCCATAAAACGAATCCCCAATATCCCACTTGGTCAGAGGGAGGCTGCAGCCTTAGAAATCGAAAAGCTGCTAAGAAAGTCATCCAACCAGTCCCACCAGACCAGAGAGGATCCGGGTTTTACTCAAGGTACTTTTTAGTGCCAAAAAAGACAAGGGACTGGAGACCAATCCTGGATCTCAGCTTACTAAACATTTATCAAACCTCAGAAATTCCGGATGGTCACGGTACAGTCCATTCTCCCTTTTCTGGGGAAGGACAACCGGATGTGCTCTATAGACCTCCAGGACATGTATTACCACACAAAGATGGATAAATGCTCCCGGAGATTTCTCCACTTCTGGCTGGGAGCCAGTCACTACCAGTTCAGAGTACTGCCATTTGGTCTCTCGTCAGCCCCCAGAGTGTTCACCAAATGCATGGCAGTCGTAGTAGCTCATCTCTGACTACAAGGATTCCAGGTGTTTCCATATCTAGACAGTTGGCTCCTTACTGCCACGACCAGGAACCTCCTCATCCTCTCTTACACTCAAGGCCTTGCTCTTTGCCTAGGTATCATGATCAACATGGACAAGTCACACGTCTCCAACAAGAGCAGTGGAATTCATTGGCGCAATGTCCGACACAATGTCCTGTCAAGCTTCCCTTCCTCCTCACAAGCTTTCAAAAATAAGAAACCAGATTCAAGCCCTCCTTCTGCAGACATTTGTACCAGCATGCCTTGTAGTACAACTTTTGGGCTCTATGGCAGCAACCATTACCTTAGTACCACTGGCGAGGTTGCACATGAGACTATTACAGTGGCTCCTTTCATCACAGTGGTCGATCTTAACCCACCCACTCGACGACATGATACACCTTACAAACCTTTGCAAGAAAGAAATGCCATGGTGGATGAAGCCAGAAACAAATCTTTGGTGTCGACCTTTGTCTTCCCCAGCCCAGGGCCACGGTGACCATGGATGCTTCCCTGTTAGGGTTGGGAGTTACTCTCAATGCCCAGAGTCTAAGAAACAAAGCAACTATCTTCCATGCCTGGCTACACCAGAACCTACCTGACATTGTAGCCATCTCTGAGACTTGGCTAAAACCTTCCATCTCTGATTCAGAAATACTACCTCCTGTCTTTCAAGCCCTTAGATATGACCACTTCAATAGAAAAGGTGGAGGTGTAGCCTTAGTATTTTCTAATCTACTCCCCATTATCCCATACCCAAACCCCATTCCTCAGTTCAACAACGCAGAACTAGTAATAGGCTTACTACAACTGTATAATCACAAAAGAATCTGCTTCATATCCCTTTATATTCCCCCAGGTAACACCACCACACTACTCTAGAAGACATCCTCCAATGCACCTCCACTAACATTAACCTAGAGACCTACATTCTAGGAGATGTTAATATAGATTGGAAGAAAATTAACAACCAGAATCCAGCCATATCTATCAATCTTTTCAACTTTACTCAATTTACTAACTCTATCACTAGACCTAACAAAACTAATCCTCCAGGATCTACTCTGGACTGGATCCTAGCTACCCACCCTAACAACATCCTTGACTCGAGCATCCTTCCCAACTCCTTTAGTGACCACCTGCCTTCATTTATCGAGCAACCCATTCTTCCCCTCTGCAGCACCAATACATACATGCACATAACCTAAAAACACTTCAACCCTGTAACTTTCTCCAACACCCTCAAACTAACTGGAACAATCTAAAAACAATTCCTCTTGATAATGCCATCAAGTACTTTAACTCAACTTTCCTAAATGTTCTCAGTTCCCTAGCTCCACCATGAACTATAAGAGTCAAACCCAACTCCGCCCCATGGTTAACTAAGGAAACCAAAAAACTTATGCAACATCGAGATAAATGCTGGAAACGCTCGCAGCACAATAAAAATCCAGAAGCCATTGCTCAATATAAGCAACTCCACAACCTTACCAAAAGACATATAATCAAAGACAAACAATCCTACTATATGAAACTCCAAGCCAACCACTCCAAAAACCCCAAACAGTTCTGGAACTACATCAACTCCCTTCTGTACCCAGGCACCAAAAATAACCATTGCCCTGACACTACCAAGTCTGATCCAGAAATTGACACTCTTTTTAACTCCTTCTTTACTAACTCTATAGCTGAACTAAATCCTTTCCAAATAACCCATCCACACAACTTAGTCACTCTACCCCAGCCTCTAAACCCGACTCTCTCCTACCTTTGAACATAAACCAGTCTCTACCTCATACCTAAAAAAGCTTCCTAGCAAACTAAAACCATGCTGTAAATGCCCCAGATAACATCTCATCTAAATTGTTACAAATTGCTGCAGCTGGAATAGCCCTCCCCATTAGCATCCTAATCAACAGATCCATACAGGAGTCTTATGTCCCCAAGCTGTGGTGTGTTGCCTTTATACATCCTCTCCACAAAGGTGGTAAAATAATATCTCAAACTTTCGCCCCATAGCCATCCTTTCTCCAATATCCAAAATATTGGAAAAATGCATTCACACCCAGCTAATGCCCTTCCTTACCAAAAAAAACACCTCATCTCTCATACCCAACATGGTTTCCGCCCTGGCCATAGCACTATAACTGCTCTTCTCTCATTCCTAGATATAGTCAACCACGCCCGCGACACTGGAAAAATAATTTCTACCGTTCTACTAGATCTCTCCAAGGCCTTCGATACTGTCTCCCATACTCATCTCCTTAGCCACCTTGCAAACCTCAACTTCCACATAATACCCTATCCTGGTTCTCAAGTTACCTATCTGACAGATCTCAAGCTGTAAAATGGAGAAAAGGCACCTCTAACTTCCTTTCTACCCCCACTGGAGTTCCCCAAGATTCCATTCTTGGCTTTATGCTGTTTAACATCTTCAGCAATGATTTCCACTCTGTCATCCCAAACACTAAAATCGTACAATACACCGACGACTCCACATTAATCTGCTGTGCCACCAACCTCCTAGAACTTCAGTCATACACTCAAACTGCCTTCTCCACGACTGAGAACTGGATGCTACAAAACCACCTATCTCTAAACGCTAACAAATCCAAAATGCTACTCCCCCCCCCAAATCCTCCCCTCTTGATAAAAACTCTTTCCAAATTAGAAGCCATAACAATTCAACCATAGAAACTGTTCCCTATGCCAAACTACTTGGGGTTACTATAGATGAATAACTCAAATATGTCACCCATATTCTACTAAACATCAAGAAAACTCATCAAAAACTTGCCCTGCTATACAGAAACATCCACTATCTCTCTCCTTCAACTAGACAAACCTTCGCCACTACCTATCTTCTTTCCTCACTAATGTATGGTGCCCCTCTACTAACTAACTTATCTGCCTCCATCTCCTCCAAAATGGAAAGTTGTTATAATAAAATTTCAAAATTCGCCATCAAAACCAAACACTCCTCCCAGCATTGCTCTGCCCTCCATTCACTAAACTGGCTAGAACTTCCCAACCTTCTAGACTACCACCAACTTACTGCTGTCTACAGGCTTTTATTTAACCCTGCTAAATGTCCTGCACTATCCAACATGCTACTACCATACACCCCTAACAGGCTCGGTGGTCAAGGCTCACTTAAGACGCCTAGGTTTCCGAGTGTTTTTGTACCTAGACGACTGGCTCTTCACCACCACCACCGAGCATCTACTCATAGAAGCGAGAGACACCACATTGCAACTCTGCTCTCACCTAAAAATCACAATAAATTACGAAAAATCTGCCTTGCTGCCATCTCAGCATATTGTTTTTATAGGGGCAGATCTAGATGCAAGCAATCTGATGGCAAAACGTCCCCCCAAAAGAGTTCAAGTCCTACGACATCAGGTCCAAACCCTACTTTCCAAGAGGAAAGTACAAGCAAGAACAGTCCTGTGAATTTTGGGAACTATGGCAGCTGCACTAAACTTGATTCCATAGCACGTTTGCATATGAGAATCCTTCAGTGGCTACTTTTCACTCAGTGGTCCATACAAGAGCTACCCATGTCTCGTCAAATTATTATAACAGAATCTTGCAAGAAAGACCTTTGTTGGTGGCTTCACTCGACTCATGTGACCCAAGCTCGACCCTTTGTTCTCCTACAGCCTTTGGCTATAGTGACCACGGATGCTTCTCAGGTAGGGTGGGGGGCATTACCTGGGGAGGACAGTCCAAGGCACTTGGCAGGATCACGAGGCTCATTTGCACATCAGTGTCCTAGAGATGAGAGCAGTGCTGTTAGCATTGCAAGCACTAAAGAATTCTCTTCCACTGGGAACTATTGCAGTACAAACAGACAACATGCCTGGTTATATGGTACATAAATAAGGAGGAACCAGATCTTGCCCCCTTTATTGGGAGGCCCTGAGAGTATGGCAGTGGGTGACCTCCTCCCAACGCTTTCTGACAGCACATCCCTAAGAAAACCAACGTGATAGCAGACAAACTCAGCAGGGCAATTCTGATACCTCACAAGTGGTCCCTAAAACAAGAAGTAGCGGAGAAGATCTTCCACAAATGGGACTAGCCTTGCTGTGACCTTTTTGCCACGCCGATGAATGCCAAATGCAGCAGCTACTTTGCCCTGGTCCCCTCTCCGGGGTAGTCACAAAGGAATGCACTCGTTCATGATTGGCCCTCGGGTCTCCTCTACGCCTTCCCATTGATGTCCAAAATTTTTCAGAAAGCCAGTTCCTTGGGAAGCAATTTGATACTCGTCGCCTCATACTGGCCTCGTCAAATCTGGTTCTCTTTCCTTTGACCTCACCTCCAGGATGAGCTATGGGCTCTGGACCTTCTGACTCATGCATCAGGGATTCTCCACCATTCCTTTCCAACCCTCAAATTGACAGCTTGGCTGCTCTGATTCAGAATATAGCCAGACTCCATAGTTTTTCTCCATCTGTGAAACATATCTTGATCTCATCTCATAAGGCTTCAATGAGAAAGTTGTATTTAAGCAAATGGAAGAGATTTTCTTCCTGGGCTCTGATTAACCGCATTGATCATTTTTCTGAATTCTTGAATTTTTGGCAAAGCGTTTCAGTGAAGGAGCCGCTGCAGCTACCATTTGGGATCAGTTAGCAGCGATATGTAATTTTCATACAGGTGAATCTGGACCTAATGTGATGTCACACAGACTTTGCAAGGCCTTTCTTAAGGGCAATATCTTAAGGCCACTCATTAAAGCCCCTCCAGCACCATGGGAACTGAACTTTGTCTTATCCTGTTTGATTATTCCCCCTTTTGAACTTGAATCATCCTGTGATCTAAAGTTTTTAACCTGGAAGACTATCCTTTTAATAGCCATCACTTCTACTAGAAGAATGTGAGCTACAAGCATGGTCATTAAAGCCCTCCTACATGCTCTTTCACAGAGACAGAGTATCTCTGTGACAAATCCATCCTTTCTACGCAAAGTATGTTCAGAATCTAATTTGAACAAATTCATAGACCTACCAGTCTTTTTTCCAAGCTATGGCAACAAGGCAGAGTACATGCTACACCAGCTTTGACGTAAATAGACAATTGCATTTCTACTTACATTTATTTATTTCCAGTTTGTTTTCCAGGATAGTCCATTGGGCCACAAGGAGCCCGTTTTCAATGGAGTTCTAGGGAGAAAAGCTCCGGAAAAATACAAATATATAGTACGGAAAAGTTCCAAATCCATAGTAGTACATGGTACAGCCAAGTATAAATCAATAGCACACTTTTTGAATAAATGTTGCATAATACAGAAGAGAAAAGATTTACTTTCACATAATTTACATCAAGTTAATTCAGAAGAAATAGTGTAATATTTTTATTTTTTTTTTTTTGGAAAATTGTGATGAGGTAAATTTTAGTCGGTGAAATACATCACAGGGATGCAGATTTATAGTAGGCAGTGATATGTGACAAATGAGTTAGGAAATGAAGACAGAGTAGTCAGAATTTAGGTTGGGTGGGAGCAAGAGCATTTCCATTGTGAAGTAAGGTGAGAGTGCAGTGAGGTTTTGAACAAGGAAAGACTGCTGGTGGTGCAGATGGGAGGAGGGAGAGAGTTCCAGAGGCATGCTCGGACATAGGACAAAGGATTACAGAAAATCTGACCGATTATTTGTATCCTTCTGAGACATCAAGAAGGGTGCTCCTGTATCAAAAGTCACTGTCTCAAAATGGTTATCAGATTGAATTACCTTTACTTACAAATCTCAAAGGAAAGAACTTCCCGTCAGAGTAAAAGGTCATTCTGCAAGGGCCGTATCAACCTCTTCTGCCTTTCTGGTGAGACTTCCAATTGATACCATTTGTGCTGCAGCAACTTGGGCAAGGCCCCATACCTTTATCACTCATTACAAAGTAGACTTGGCCTCCAGGAACAGGGCTTCCTTTGGGTCCACTATTCTTAGGAGTATTCTCCTTTGAGCCACCCAGGAAACATGGTGCTAGGGACGCTGTCCCAACCAGTTAAGAATGAAGGTGAGATGAGATAAAGTCACATACAGAAGTTATATACTCACCATAACGTTCCATGTGTGCTGTCCATCTCGCCTTCATTCTTACATCCCACCCTCCTTCCCCCAACTTTTAGCTCCTGGAGGACCGAGCAGTTTTCAGTTGTGAATAATGGTTCTCTGACCTTTTTCATTGCTCCATAACTGTTATTACTTCTGTTGGTAGCTATTGATGTTAAGTTGTCCATCTCACCTTCGTTCTTGCTGTTTGGGTTCGGAGCTGATCCTCGGCTCAGACTCGGCCATCTTCTGTAGATCGAGAGTGGTTTACTGGCTCGAGGCTACCCCTTATCCCAGCATGCCCAGCATCAGCTACCCAGATCTTGTTTGCCACTTCAGCTGCGAGGTTGCTTCGTTACTGGCTCAGGCTTAATATAGTTTTGTTCAAGTAATATATTGTTGTTTATTCTTGAAATTTTGTCAATTTTTTTGTCTAGATATATTCCTTTATCCCTTATCGCCTTCTTGTGTATTGTAGCTTTGTTGGCCGTCACTCCATAACTCGCAGGCCTTCTGTTTCCCTTGAACTCGTTTAAATTAGAGCCCACCCCCCTTAGGATAGCCGTTTAAATTAGAGGCTTTCCTTTCTGTTCCTTGACTGTAAAAAAAAAAAAAAAAAAAAAAAAAGTCTATTTGTTGCTTGTTTTTTTATAGTAAAGCTTTTTATTGTTGTTGTGGTGGTTGTTACTAAAATGTCTAAAGATACCAAGGTGTCTGGCTTCAAAAAGTGTGACTCATGCTGTCAGAAAATGTCTCTGACAGATAGGCACACTAGTTGTGTATATTGTTTGGGTACTGTTCACCTGCAGGACCCCTGTTCACGCCTTTAGTCCAAGGGGTTCTGCAGGAGCGCAAAATCAAATTAATCCTTCGGGGATTATTGAAGCCTCAGGATTCTCCGGCTAAAAGTACTCAGCCAGTGAAATCCCCTAAGTCTGTCAAGCTGTCGGCTCCACCTTCGGAGCCGACTCCTTTACTTGGCCAACCAAGTATGTCTGTGCCGGCTGGCACCAACAAGACAACTCCTCCGCCGGCTCCATCTGATATTTTGGAGCCGTCTCAGAGCCATAAGAGACTGAAGTCTCCATCCTTGGAGTCCATCCACTCAGCACCTCAGTCACCTTTGTTGCAGAGTGAACGTAGCCATCATTCTTCTCACTCCTCTCGATCCTCTAGATTATCGGATCATGATGTGGAGAGAGTAGTAAGTAGGTTGCTTAATTCACAGGCACTGGCAAAAATTCTGTCCAGCCCACATCAACAGGTATCGGCTCCAAACCTCTATTTCTGTTCCTCCTCCGACTACATTTAGCTCGGAGCCGGAGACCATGGATCCGCAGGTAGTAGAACTGTCAGCGCCAATCATCATCTCTCCTTCAGTTCCGACGTCTGCTCCGATTACCTCGATTATACCTTCTATCAAGGGATCTGGGCACCGAGGCTCTCTTGTCGGCTCCGGGGGGGGGGGTAGCATTGGACCCTTATCCGACCCTTTTCTCCCCCTCGGAGCTTCGGCGCAGGTGAGCTCGGTTCCAATATCTGCCTCGGAGCCATCACCCTCGATGCGGAGAAAGACACCTGTTTCTTCGGTGCTGGAGCTTTCTTTGCTTAGAGGTCATGCGGAGTGTGCTGTCCCCCGAAACAGTTTTACTGACAGCTCCATTGGCTCCTCCCCCCGTGGTGTATGTTCCAACCTTTTCTCCTCCTCCAGACCCCAACCGCAGGGAACCTATGCCCCAGGACACCCCATTGGGTGATCCCTCTTCTCCCAAAGCCTCCCCTGATCACTCGGAAGAGCCTCCCTGGAAGAAGAAGTGCAAGAGGAAACACATAGACTCTCCTGAGTCTGTCACTTCAGATACAGACATGGATGAATCGGAAGGGTCCCCCTCTGAAGATGTTTCCTTTTCGGACATCCTTGAAATGCTTAGACAGAGGAGGGGCTGGACTTCGCTAGCCCCTACCAAGGATGAGTCTGTATACCTGGACGCATTCAGTTCCTAACCTTTCACCTCCTGGGTATCTCCTCCTTTCGATCCACTCATGTCTGTAGTGGCTCGAAAGGCTTGGTCAGCTCCAGATTCTGTGGAACCTACTCTGTGGAGACCTACCAAATTTATTACAGCCCCCCAGGACAAACAGTTCCTCTCCAAAGGTGTGCCCGTTGATGCCATGGTGGTAGCAGCAGCCACCAAGAAAGAGTTAGCAGAAACCTCTTCATCTGTTCATCCTCCGAACAAAGAGTCTCGGATGATGGACAGATATGGAAAGCGAATGTTTGCTTCAGCGACCTTTTCAATGAGGTTCCTGAACTATCTATGGCATTTTACACATCTTCAAAGGGATCTCCTGAAAGAGCTTGGAGATGCCTTTCAAGATCCTACAGCTGAGGGAGCACCAGCCAAAGTAGCTTCTCAGCTTGCGACTCTTAATTCCATAGTTAACTCTTCCATGAGGCTGATTTCCTATGCGGCCGATGGAGCAAGCGGAGCCGCAGGGACAGGTGTGGCTCTCAGGAGACATGCCTGGATGCGGCTGTGTCAGTTTGCGAAACCCTTTCGAGCGTCCTTCACCAATACTACCTTTGATGGCTGCTTTCTCTTTGAGCCTCAGATGAAAGACACGTTGACCAGGTGTGAGCAGGAAGGCAAGACTCTCTCTGCCGTGGGAGTCTGTTTTTCCACTCCTTCCAGACCTTATCCCAAGGGTCAGAAGAGCGGAAAGATGTGGTTCCGAAAATCACAGGGACCCTTGCCTGACACAAGTGGTGATTTTTCCCCCAGGGGCAGAGGGGGAAACAACAATAACAGACGCCGCCCTCGTGGCAGAGGGGGACCGCAAAACTAGGGTGACAGAGAAACCTTCTCTGCCAAGCCCTTCCAGCATCCCTGAAGGGTTGCCCGACTGCTCACCTCTGGAGGCAGTCTGGGGAAGACTTTCGCTGTACCCAAAAGCCTGGCAAAATATAACAAGAGACAGATGGGTACTATCCATCATATCCGGAGGTTACAAAATTCCCTTCCATCAATCCCCCATAGAATCAATAAAGCCCATCCCAGATGTCCCACCCAATCTAAGGGATCAAGCAGTCACAGAAGTTTCAAGACTGCTAGAAAAAAGAGCCATTCAAGAAGTCCCCGCAGACCAACTAGGATCCAGAACTTACTCAAGATTCTTTTTAGTACCAAAAAAGACAGGCGACTGGAGACCAGTACTGGATCTCAGCTGAGTGAACAAATCTGTACGAAAAGAAAAGTTCCAGTTGGTGACACTGCAGTCCATTTTCCCTTTTCTGGGTCAGGACAATTGGATGTGCTCGATAGATCTTCAGGACGCGTACTACCATATCAAGATAGACAGATGCTCCAGGAGATTTCTTCGCTTCCGGGTAGGGGCCAGTCATTACCAGTTCAGAGCTCTGCCCTTTGGTCTCACCTCAGCCCCCAGGGTGTTCACCAAGTGTATGGCAGTAGTCACAGCTCACCTGAGGCGTCAATGATTCCAGGTGATGTCCTTCAAGAATGCAACTGCAGTCATAACATGTGGGTTGTCCTGCCTCAGGCAGCCCTCGGTCGGCCGGATTCCAAAGTCTGGGTCCGACATCGGCTGATGTCGCATTTCTCTCCGACGTCAGAGTGGCCGGGGTACATAAGCATCAGCCGACGCCATTTTCTTCAGTCTTTCTTGCCGCGCGGTGCCCGAAGCAGAAGCGGTTCGCAAGTGCCGGTCGGTCAGCTCCTGTATTCTACGATACCGAAGTCATCAAAACAAGCTAAGTACCCCGTTGGGGACCTTTTCTTGCCTCAGCCGATGTCAGAAATTACTGAAAAAGTTAACAAGTGTCTTTTTTGTGGTAAACAAATACCTCATAAGGATTTCCACTCTTACTGCCTACCTTGCCTGGGCCCAGACCACGACGTCTCAGCCTGTGTAGCCTGTGCTCGCTTCAACAAGCGCACTCTCAGGCGCCGGGCGGAGTTCGCTGAAGACTTTTTCGGCGATAATTTTGCTTACACCATGCCGTCGGATCTTCCGACATCGCAAACTCCCAAAAAGCGTAAAGACCGGGACCGACATCCTCGGCCCGCGTCTACCACCGACTCCACGCCAAAACCTAGCGCGAGTGCTCCGGTTCCCTCTGAGACTGTCTGTCCACCGCTCCGAACCGGAGACACCGCATTACCGACGACTCCGATTCCAGACATTACTCCGACGCCAGGTATAGATTTTCCTCCGGATACCGAAACCGAGGAAATGCCCGAGACCATTGCTGTAGACAAGGTCACTCCTGCACGTGGAGCTGCCAGGCCCCCTATGGCCATGTCTATTAAGGCCTACACTAGGGCTAAGGCAGCCAGCAAAACAAAACATATTACTTCTAAATCCTTACCTCAGCCGACTCCGGAGACACAAATTATGTCCATGGCTGCTGATTTAATTTCCATGAGTAGAGGTTCACAGGCCCATCCTGAGAGAGCATCCCAGCCTCCTCCTGATAAAAGGCCCCGGGTTGAACCCTCTGACCCTACTCCTTCAGATGAAGATTCTGAAGGCTCTGTCCACTCCTGATAGCCAGGAAGAGCTCTTCCAGACCTATGAGGACTCGGATGCAGAAGATTCCATCCCTTCGGCCTCCCCTCCTGAGGATATTTCTTTTGGGGAAGTTCTGCACACCATGAGGGAACATTTCAAGTGGCAAGGTCAGGAATATTCTGATTCTAGGAAACGCCTTAGGACTTTCCTTAAGAAGCCTCAGCACAGGCTCCTAGCTATTCCTCCTGTACTTGATGTTCTGGATGATTTGTATTCTGACTCTAGTGCTACCCCTGATTCTCTTCCTCCTGCTCCAGCCAAGCCAGACAGGTATTACAGGGTCCCAGAAACTCATTCCCATTTATTCAGGGCCCATACTGCTGATTTGGAAACTATTTCACAGGGGCCTAAAGGAGTTTCAGCCTCCTCCTCAAAAAATCCTTTGCCCTCCAACAGGGAAGCTAGGTCATTAGAGAGATGGGGCAAAAAGGTTTACACATCCACTACCTTATCTATGAGAGCTTTAAATTGCCTTTTTCATATGCTGCAATATCAGGATTACCTCTTAGAAGATTTACAAAAAACATTAGCTTCTCCTGATCCTTTAGACAGGAAGACTTTGCAGGAAGCTGTACATAACACTCAGCAAGTAAGCAATCACTTCCTGCAGTGTGGATATGATGCACTGGAAGCTTCATGTAGGGCAGCTATGACAGGGGCAGTGATTCGTAGACATGCTTGGTTAAAAGATCAACCTCTACCAGATCATGTAAAATCAAAACTTCTGGATGCACCTTTGGAAAAGAACAAGCTTTTTGGTGCAAATGCTAAGGATGTGTTAAAGACCATCGAAGAAAAAGCAAAATCAGTTCAGACTGTGAAAGATTTCCTCCAGGTTCAACCCCCCAGATTCAGTAGGAACTGGCCTTCAAAGAACTGGTCCTTTCCTAATCCAGAAAAGTTTCAAAGGGGTAAGAACAGACGTGGCCGAGGAAGAGGCCAATACAGAGGCCCTTACAGGGGACGACAATGGCAGCCAGGAAACCAAAGAAGTGACGCAGGGGTTTCACCTGCCCCACAACCACAAACTCAATGACTTTCCTCTACTACCGCCTACCAGGGAACAACTAGAAGCTCCCTTGGGCGGGAAATTATCTCTGTTTGCAGAAAACTGGTACAGACTGACAAAGGACAAATGGATTTTGGACATTATAGACCGAGGGTACAGGTTTCATTTTCATACCTTACCAAGAAAACAAGGCATGCCAAACCTACCACAAAATCAGAGGGCAGAGGCTACCAAGCAAATCACTCTGCTGACTCGAATGAATGCAATAGAAAGAGTTCTACAACAAGAACAAGACCAGGGGTTTTACTCAAGACTGTTCCTTGTTCCAAGAAAAGAATCTCAATGGAGATCAATACTGGACTTGTCCGCATTAAACACCTTTCTCATAGTACCAAAGTTCAAAATGCTGACTCTACAGCAACTCCTTCCCATGCTGGGCAAGGAGTCGTGGCTGATTACTCTGGACCTCAAGGAGGCATACCTGCATGTCCCTATCAGAGACAGCTGCAGAAGATACCTCAGATTTCTTGCAGGGCCAGAGCATTATCAATTCTCAGCATTGCCATTTGGCATATCTACTGCGCCCAGAGTATTTACAAAATGCCTGGCTTCAGTAATTGCTCATTGCAGGCTCCAGGGTATACAAATTTACCCGTACCTGGACGACTGCCTCATACAAGCGGACGACAAATTGATGTTGACAAAAAACCTGGATTATGTCATACGATTACTTCAAGCTCTGGGATACACAGTCAACTTCCAAAAGTCAAGACTGCAGCCATCCCAGCAAATAATCTTCTTAGGAGCCAAACTAGACACAGCCTCTCAGATGGCTTACCTGTCAGAAGACAAGCAAGAGAAGTTAACTCATTACTTCAAAGGTTTAGCAAAACTCACCCAGATGACTGCAATGAGATTCCTACAGGCCCTGGGTTACATGGCATCCTGCATTCTACTGGTTCCATTAGCAAAACTGCACATGAGAAAGCTTCAATGGTACCTAAAAAGCATTTGGTCTCAACACAGCAACAACTTGGAGACAATCATACCACTCATTCCATGCCTACAAAAGGAATTCCTATGGTGGGCCTCAGTGAGCCAGGAAAACAAAGGTATGTCATTCAAAAAACCACAGATAACACAGACCATGACTACAGACGCCTCAGACCTTGGATGGGGGGGCGCACATGGAAGGCAGGTGTGTACAAGGACAATGGTCTCCAAAGGAAACACATCTGCATATAAACCAAAAGGAAATGCTGGCAGTAATGCATGCCATCGAGGCCTTTCAACACCAACTCCAGCAAGGCCATTTAATGATACGGACAGACAACACCACTGTGATGTGGTACATAAACAGGCAGGGGGGCACCCACTCTTACCCCCTTTGCAGACTGACAATGCATCTTTGGGAGAAATCACTGAGCCTAAACATCCAGTTACAATCCCAGTTTGTTCCAGGAAAAGACAATGTGTTGGCAGACAGCCTAAGCAGGAATTTCACAGATCCACACGAGTGGAGGTTACATCCGAAGGCCTTCAGACAACTCACTTCGACATGGGGCAAGCCAGAAGTGGACCTATTTGCCTCTCACCTCAACCATATTCTTCCAAAATTTTGCACAAGGACATACCATCCAAAAGCTTGGAAAATAGATGCCCTCTCATTCAACTGGAACTCACTAGCAATCTATGCATTCCCACCTCTGCCACTGATGACCTCAGTATTACTAAAGATCAAAGCAGAGAAGCCCAAGGGAATCATAATAGCTCCGGCTTGGCCAAGACAACACTGGTACCCACTACTACGGAGCATATGTCACACCAGGAGGTGGGCCCTCCCCCGGTGGCCTCTACTTTTGACTCAACACAATTTCGAATCACTGCATCCAAATCTTCAGACACTGCAGCTAACAGCCTGGGAGATCCCATAAATAACTTCAGCTTATCTCTCTCCAAGGAAGTTCAGCGGATACTAACAGAGGCTCGAAGACCAACCACCAGAAAGGTTTACTTAGCAAAGTGGAAAAGATTCAACAATTGGAATACCAGCAAGGGACATGATGCATCATTGTTGAACATCCCACTCATCTTGGAATATTTGGTAGATATGTTAAAGAACGGCCTCTCATATTCTTCCATAAAGATTCATGCATCTGCTATTTCAGCTAGATACAACACTGATCCTCCTGTTTTTTCTCACCCCTTACTAAGACAATTCCTCAGGGGAATCAAGAATATTAAGCCGCCAAGAAAGGCCCCAGTGCCAGCCTGGGACCTCAATTTTGTCTTAGAAAAACTGACTCTACCTCCATTTGAGCCAGCAGCTTCAGTTGACTTGCAATTTCTCTCATGGAAGACAGCTTTCCTGTTGGCAATTACCTCAGCAAGAAGGGTTTCAGAGCTACAGGCCCTAATGGCAATACCACCCTTTATTATTTTTCATAGAGACAGGGTTTCATTAAGGACCAACCCTACTTTTATGCCAAAGGTGGTATCTAGGGTTTCTTTAAATCAAGCCATTCATCTGCCTGCTTTTTTCCCAATCCTGAGAATAAGGGGGAAAGACTGTTGCATACCTTGGACATTCACAGACAACTTCGATACTACCTGGACAGAACCAAGGCCAGTAGGAAGTCTGACCAACTTTTTGTAGCTTACGCCCCTGCAGTCCAAGGAAAAGCAATTTCAAAACAGACGATTTCTAAATGGATTGGACATTGCATCAGATTCTGTTATTCCTTTCATGGAAAGACTGTTCCAGCCAATGTCAGACCACATTCCACCAGAGCTACAGCCACCTCTACAGCATTCTTAAGAGGGGTGCCTACCAAGGACATTCTAGAAGCTGCTACATGGAGCTCCGTGCATACATTCTCCAAACACTACAATCTCCCTCTATACTCCAGATCCAGAGCAGGCTTTGCTTCGGCAGTCCTGCAGGGTTTGATTGCCACACCATCTCTTTCCTGGAGCATTCCTCCTCCCCCAGCTAAGCTATGGTATTCTGCCCACATGTTATGACTGCAGTTGCATTCTTGAAGGACATAGTACAGTTTTGTACCTACCATAAATGTAGATGTCCGATAGACATGCAACTGCAGTCGGATTTTCCCTCCCTCCATACCCCTCTATGCCTAGGGTCCACTCCTATCCCTGTTACTCTTAGCTGGGGATATCTGTTATGGTGTATTTGTTTTATTGCTCATTTATTTGTTTGGAATCCTGTTTTTGTCTTCCAATTTGATTACAGCCTTCCTTGGAGGGCACCTGGCATCTGGGGCAAGAAACACTGAAGAAAACGGCGTCGGCTGATGCTTATGTACCCCGGCCGCTCTGACGTCGGAGAGAAATGCGACATCAGCCGACGTCGCACCCAGACTTTGGAATCCGGCTGACCGAGGGCTGCCTGAGGCAGGACAACCCACATGTTATGACTGCAGTTGCATGTCTATCGGACATCTACATTTATGGTAGGTACAAAACTGTACTTTTCCCTATCTAGACGACTGGCTCCTGACTGCTACTACCAGGCTTTAACTCTTAGAGGCACGGGATTATACAATCACATCATGCACCCATTACAGTAAATTTTGAAAAAATCTGCCTTGTTGCCTTGTCAGTCTATCACATACATAGGAGCAGAATTAAACACAAAAGAAATGTTTGCAAGATTACCACAGGAAAGAGTTTCCACTATTTGTCAACTAGTGTTAATTCTAATGCAGAGCAAAAGGGTTCAAGTCAGACATGACCTCCAAGCTCTAGGCTCCATGACAGCTGCCATTCTTCTTGTCCCATTAGCGCATTTCCACATGAGAATCCTTCAGTGGCTTCTTTTCACGCAGTGGTCTTTCTAGGAACTACCCATGTCTCACATGATCCTGATCACAGAAATGTGCAAAAGGCACCTTTCTTGGTGGATGGTCTCCCCACTAGTAATTCAGTTTAGACCTTTCATACAACCCCCTCCAGTAGCCACAGTGACCATGGACGCCTCCCTGATTGGGGGGGGGGCATTATCTAGGCAGGACAGTCCAAGGCACTTGGCAACCTCACGAGTACCATCTGCATATCAATGTCCTAGAAATGAGAGCAGTTCTCCTAGCGTTGCAAGCCCTTCAAGAATCTCTTCCTTCCAGGACCATTGCAAGCCAAACGGACATGTCAGTGGTGTGGTACATCAACAAACAAGGCGGGACCAGGTCTTACCCCTTTTGTCCAGAAGCAGTCGGACTGTGGCAATGGGCGATTTCCTCCTCCGTTGATAGCAACGCATATCCCTGGGAAATCCAACGTCCTAGCGGACAGGCTCAGCAGAGCTATCCTCATGCCTCATGAGTGGTCTCTGAATCAGGAAGTTGCGGATCTTATCTTCCACAAATGGGGACAGCCTTGCTGCGACCTATTTGCCACTTCTCTCAACAACAAATGCAGCAGCTACTTCTCCCTACTTCCTCTTCCAGGTCATATACCCAGAGATGCTCTAGTCCACGATTGGTCTCAGGGACTCCTTTACGCTTTTCCCCCTTTTCCCCTAATTCCAAGACTCATACAGAAAACAAAATTGTTGGGTTGCAAAATGATCCTCATTGCCCCATATTGGCCTCGACAGATATGGTTCCCATTCCTACACCTCCACCTTCTGGCTCAACCATGGATTCTGGACCCAGTTCCAGATCTTCTGATTCACCAATCAGGCGGATTGCACCAATCCCTTCAAATTCTCCAGCTCACAGCTTGGTTAATCCACTTCCAACCTTAGCCAGGCTTTCCAATATCTCCCCAGCAGTCTGTGATATTATTGTTTCCTCAAATAAGTCTACTATGAGGAAAACGTATGCTAGTAAATGGAAACAGTTTTCTTACTGGGCAGAATTTAGAAATATGGATCCTTTCTCAGCCCCAGTCCATGAAATTCCTGAATTTCTAACGCAGCTTTTTCAGTCTGGTGCGGCTTCCGCTACCATTTGAGTACAACTAGCTGCCATTTCTAATTTTCATATCGGTATGTTATTTATATTTCTGAAAAGTCTGAGAGTTGTTGCTCATCCGGTCAGGATAAAACAGACGAGCAGTTGTGGGTTCAGTTCAAGCAGCTTTATTACACAAATACATCGGGAATGAGGCTTTGTAACTTAAACTTATAAACAGACTGACTGCTATACTCACACATGCTAACACTCTGGCTGTTCTCTCAAAATAGCACTGCTGCCTGCACGTGTTTACATCTGGAAATGCTTCTTAAAGGTACATACACGTTCTGTTCTACATCCTCTCTCTTTGAGAAATAGATCATATACTAAATGACAGTATTCAATGACATGCAGTTATAGAGAAATAATCTTTTGACATGCAATTATATAGAATTAGTTGTTTGACATGTAATCATACAAAATCAGACTCGTGTAAAACAATCATGTCCAGGTCTGCAAATATGAACTCATCGTGTAACATAAGTCAGAAATGGATCTAGCAACAGGGACTGTCTTCAAGGAATGTTCGACTTTGGGGACAACTGGGACATCATCCGGAACGGGAATGAATACTGAGACATGTTCTTTAGTATGAACATTGTCAGAGTTGCTCTGAGATTTAGAGTCTGTATCACAGGTACAATGCTGCGATATCATTTCTGATGCATGAAGATGTCTGTGGTTTCTCCTGTATTCTGTACCCTCAGATTCCACTAAGTAGGATTTCGGCTCAGCATATACACCTCTCACTTGACCATTTCGATCATAGCCTTTTGCCATCCTCGCAGTCTCTCCTTTTAATGGACAAAGAAATCTGCTTACTTTATCATAGCTCGACTTAAAGGAGCACTTCTTAAAAAGTTGGGTTATGATTGCTCTGTTTTTTTTAGCACTAGGCACCAACAAACGAACTAATAGGCAAGGTCATTCTGGTTTGCCTAGATAGAAGTCTGTGAACAGGCAAGCCAAGTAAGTTGTCACAGGGTATATTTCTGAGATGAAGTAAATTCAAAAAGACATTGATATTGTCACGCTTTGATCTCTCTCTAGTGTTTGCTTTGCACTCTGTACTGCACGTTCAGCAAAGCCATTTGACTGTGTGTATTCAGGACTACCAGTAACATGGATAAAGTCCCACTGTTTTGCAAATCTCTGAAACAGTGGACTGGTAAACTGAGTACTGTTGTCACATAACTTTGTCTGGACTATCATGGGCTGAGAAATGATGTTTCATCTTAGTAATAACAGCACTGGACATTAGGATAGGTAGCAAATAGATTTCAAACCAGTTCGAATAAGAGTCTACCAACACTAATAATGCTGATTGTTCCACTCAAATATGTCAGTGGCTACTGTTGACCAAGATCGTTCTGGAATATGGCTGTGCTGAAGTGGCTCTTTTGCAAATGCACTTTAGTACTGTTGCCTACTGAACAAGAAGAAACACTGACAATAAAATAAATAAATAATACAATAAAGGCATTCCTTACATGAAAATACCTAACTTGGTACACATTTAGTATGGCCGTCCCTGCTAGAATACGGCCGGGCAGCTGTCTGTAAGGATCGCCACCAGTTGTAGAATTACTGTACATAGTGTACAGCTGCAGCGGCTATGCTATTCAGCCGTATTGCTCTATGGCAAATTGCTGCTGCAGCCATTTGGTTTCGACGATGTAGCTCGCAGGGAAATGTCTTGCGAGCTACATGCCCTTGTGGCGGTACACAAGATTGCTTTAATGGCCACCCTACATCAATGAAGTGGTTGAGCTTTTACAAAATAGGATCAGTCTTTGTATGATCGCTCAGCTCAGTTCTCATGATAGAAAAATTACACACTTCCATGACATCAAAGCCAACATTCTCCAAGCTGTTCTGTGGTATTTCTGGGTGATCTGGATAAGTTATCGGTTACAAAGACATGTCTGGAGCACTTCTACCAGGTCCTCCGCTGAAAATCGGCCTTGTTTCAAGTCGGACTTTCCCGATAAATAAATGTTAAATAAAATCAGCCAGATAAGGAAGTTTACCAGGGCAGTTAGCATATCCCGCCTATATAACCCTAGGTAGCCCTGTTGCCTGCCGCAACAAAAGCTAAAATGGAGGGCTCATGTTTTTTTTAACAAACTATGTGCATGTTGAGTCTGCAAAGTATACAGTGTTTTGTATGCTGATTGTATAAAGTGCATAGTGTTGCATGCAGAGAAAACACATTGTGGATTGGAATGTTATCTGACCAGATAGAATCGGTCACCAACCCCATACAATATAGCTAATGCCTAACTTTCTTTCCCTAACAGTATCCCACACCTCTAGCGCTGGTTAAACAGGCTATCAGCAGTACAGTTGAGTTGCATACAAGCTCGGACTCTCTTCTCCCAGTGTGGGATACCTCCCCTCCAAGGAGCTGTAACTAGCTAATGTATGTACCTGTAAAACTATGTGCGCTTCAGTAACCTCAGTAGCAAGCACGCTGCCTGGGATCTCTGACCACCCTTATCTGTCATAGTTTCTAATCCCCCCTTTCTTAACTTAAACCGTTATCTCCTCACTTAGTCGTTGCTCTCTTGCTTTTGCAGCAACGAACACCACTAGCACACCAAAATCACTTCTTCCCAGTTATAACCCTTCACTGCAGTAGTTCTCCCCCTTGCTATGTCTATACTCTTCTATTGGGACTTCCCTTACCAGATTTCTCCCTGACAGCACTTATTTATGGCATAGTCTGTAGCTTGTTTATTTCCCCTTACTCTACCGATTCTGGCTGTTGGAGATTGTTTTCCTTTAGAAGTGCTTGCAAATAAAACAAGTCATAATAGAAAACAAAAAGTAAGACTTACAAAGTTAGATAGCGAGTAAAATCTGCTCCGTTCACCCTCTTCTGCACTCCGGGCTCACTCCACTCCCCTATCCTGTCCCCAAATCTCACTCGCCCCCACTACACCTGCATTTATTTTAAATAGGCCATACCCCCCTCTCACCTTAACCAATCTTAACATTTCTAATCTTTTCCACACCCACTTCATATTCCCATCACACTCAACCACTGCTCATCTGTACACCCCACACCAGCAAAAATGGTTTATGTGTTATGGTTATTCGCATGGGATGTTTATCTGCTAAACAGTATTTGTTATACAGTGTTTGCAAACAGAGTAATTATGCGATAAGCTTTTTGCAACGGCTCGCCAGTTTATAACTTGGATGGTTCCTGATATTGGACATAGCCAAGGGATAGTTCGCTTGTGTTCACACTAGTGACTTTGTCTTCAGTGCGGCAGCACTTGCTCGACAGTTGGTTCAACATTGCTGTATGGTCTTGTCGATTCGGAAGTATATCTTGGAAGCGTTTTTGACTGCTCAGTTTCCACATTGCTATTTATAATTGAGTTCCACCTATACCTAATTGACTCATCTTACAATTTGACATCTGTAGCTCTGGGTCGGGATTTGTTTTTTACATTCATTTTGGGATTGTCGCTTGGGTATTCTACACATATATATATATATATATATATATATATATATATATATATATATAATACCCCCCACACTAGCACAACCACCACACAAAGTACAGCCCACAATTCCAATAGCCCACTCTATTTACAAGACTACCCAAATCTCACTAGCAAAATTCAAAATCCTGCCTGTCCACTCAACACCCTAGATATCTCTACAATATGATAAAACTATACATAAATGAATAAAAATGCTACAACTTGTAACAAAACTACTGCTTAGTGGAGATATTCATCCCAATCCTGGACCCACAATTCCCTCAGCCAATCCTAACTGCCAACCTCACCTCCCAACCTACCTCAACAAAAAAAGTTCAGACCTCCTAATACTAAACATTAACCTGAAAAGTGTCCTTAAGTACATGAACTTCATGCCACCCTAACTCACTACCATCCTAACATTGTGCTGTTAACCGAAATCTGGCTAAAACCAGATATCAGCGACAATGAAATAGTACCCCCTGGTTACAGTATACATACAAAAAGATAAACTAGGAAAAAGAAGAGGGGGGGGTAGGTATCCTATTTTAAAAATTGCCTTTCTGTACACCTCCTGGACATTGACACCTCTAATTTCTAAAGTGCTGAACGAATACCGACCAAACTCTGTCTCAATCCAAGCAAGCATACAAACATTATAGGCATTTACATCCCACCTGGGCATAATATTCCTACAGTGGAGCATATATTACATTGGACTTCCATTACCCTCTCTCAGGAAACTATCATAGCAGGGAGCTTTAACATAGATTGGAACACCTGCAATGCATCTACCCCCACAAGCCATATTAACCTTCATGGCTACTCACAGCGAATCAAACCCACCACCAGACATGATAAAAAACTATTAGAGTCAGTATTGGACTGGCTCTTAACTTGCCATTCCAATAATGCACTAATCTCAGGCTGTCTACCTGACAGTCCTTCACCACCTCCCTACATTTCTTCTCTGGGAACTAATAAACCCCTCTAAAACCCTAAAAGTACACCATATCTGCAATACCAAAAATTTTAATTCCCAAGAATTTACTACCTTACTTAAAAACTGCAAATGGAACCCATTTAACTACCTCCCTCTAGATGAAGCTGTAAAATACTTTAACACCACTTTTATCAACATCTTAAATAAACTAGCCTCCCCCAGAATGCGTCTGATAAAACCCATCTATACTCCCTGGCGTACTAAAGCCACTAGATCTCTTCTAAAAGAAAGAGACAAATCCTGGGAGAAATGGTCCAAAGATTAAACCACAGCAAACCGTCAAAAACACCTTGAAATTAGATAGTCAGCCAAAAAACAAATCAGGCAAGACAAAAAAAGGCTATTATAACAACATCCAAATAAAGCACCAAAAAATCTCCAAAAGTTCTGCTCTGCCATAAATAAAGTTCTTCATCCAGGGCAAACTACCCCTCCAGCCCCAAGCTTATCCAATACCACAGTTGGTATTCCAACCCGGTTCATATGTAGGTACTAGGCTATCGGCCCAAGGGCCTACGTAAGCCTAGCCAACAAGGTTCCCTGGCTTACGCCACCCAAGAAAGTTATTTTCTTGTGCCACTGTTGGGCAGACGCACACAAGTGATCCCTGGGGTGTATTTCCTCTTTCCCATCCACTCATCAAGATTTTTCTTGAAGAATGCTAATGAAGAAGTTTGCCTGACCTAGATGGGTAGCCTGTTCCAGAGTATGGGAAGTCTCTGGGACAGGAATCTATCCCTCCAGCATGTCCTGTTTATTGTGGTGACAAGGTTTAGGTCCCTAGAGCGTGTAGCTCGGAGGGATTGGGATTTCTTTAGGTGTAGCATGTCCAGCAGCTCTTTGTTTGACGTAGCTTTATATGTTCGGCAGAGATCACCTTGGAGTAGGCGATATGCTACGGAGTAAAGCTGGAGTTTTTTGAGACTGTCAGTGTAGGGCATTTGTTTGAGGCCAGTAATCCTCTTTGTGAGGTACCTCTGTGGCCTTTCCAGCTGCTGCAGATGTCTTGTGAGGTACATTCCAAAAGGGGCATTGTACTCTATAATGGGACTAATGAGTGTCAAGTAGAGGGGAACAATAACCTCTTTTTTTCCTGGATGAGAACCCTTTTATGATGAGGTGTGCCACGTAGAAGGACTTCCTGACTACTGTGGCGATATGACTATCAAAGTAGAGACTACTGTCCACCTGGGTCCCAAGGTCTCTTATCACACATTCGGTGTTAACTAGATTGCTGCCTATGTGGTAGTTCATGGGTACAGAGTTTTTACTAAAGGGGATGATACTGCACTTTTTGGCACTGAGCTTGAGGCCATGGCTCTGACACCAGGCATCTGTCTCAGCGAGGCCCTTCTGTAGGATGTCCACATCATTTGGGGACTTGACTATGGCTCCTAGTTTGCAGTCATCTGTGAACTTCGTTAACCAGAGGCCTTCTGTGTTAGCCTGTACTTCAGAGAAGTAGATATCAAACAAGAGAGGTCCCAGGACAGAACCCTATGGTACTCCATTTGTCACTGCTTTGAGGTCAGATTTGGAGTCTGCAACTTGTTCTATCAGTGAGCCAGTTGGCAACCCATCTTGTGGCATAGGGATTTATACCTAGTTTAGTGAGTTTAGCTATGATTTCAGAATGGGGGATGGTGTTGAAAGCCTTGGCGAGGTCAAGATCGGCTGTGTGAACCACCTTATCCTCATCTGCGGCTTTGGTGACTGCCTCAAAGAAGTCGATCAGGTTCAGGAGGCATGATCTGCCTTTCACAAACCCGAACTGGGTGGGATCCAAAGTTTGGAGGTTGCCAGTGTCTTTGTTTGAGTTCCATGATGATAAGTTCCTTGGCCTTTCAGACCAGGCTCGTCAGGCTAATAGGTCGATAGTTCCCAGGATCAATGGTGGCTCCCCCTTTGTGGAGTGGGATAACTGTTGCTGTGCGCCATTCAGTGGGCACAAAGCCTGATGCGAGACTGTTCTTGAACATGGTGCTTAAGTGGGGAGCCAGTTCGTTCTGAAGTTTGTGTAAAACGCAGCTTGGGATGTTGTCCGGCCCTATGGATGCTGTGTTTTTGGCTTTAGAGAGTGCAGCTTTTACTTGCGTAGTTGTGATTACAGGGACTCTGCATTCTTCCTGTATAGATATGGACCCTTTAGTGGGTGGGGGGGGGGGGTAAAGTTAGCAGTGAACCTATCTGCCAGGATGTTGGCAATATCAGTTGGTTCTGTAATTTTTGTGCCTTTGTGCTGTAACTCAGAGCAGATCTTGGTGTTGCCATCGAGATTCTTGACATAGCTATAGAATGATTTGTGGTTGTCCTTAGAATTAGTGGTGATTTTGTTTTCATAGCTAGCTTTGGAGGATCTTATAAGGGATCTCAGCTTCTTACTGAGGCTGATCAGGGAGCTCCTCCACTCATGGGATTTTAATCTCTTTTGCAACAGTTTCTTCCTTCTGTTGTACAGTTTGTTTATGGCAGGGGACCACCAGATTGGCTTCCTTTTTTTGGAGGATAGCATCATGGTTCTATTTGGGATAACACGATCCATGCACTCATGTAAGTGCTTATAGAATGAATTTGTGTAAGATTCAGCAGTTGTAACTGTATTGTCCAGCTGCATGGGTGTCATGAAGTTCACCACTTCTGTCTCAAGAAGCATGAAGTTGGCTTTGGAGAAATTTTTTTCCGTAGTTTCCTTAATGGGGGATGGGGGGCGGGATGTGGATATCAAGGGTGATTAGCTTATGGTTGGATCGGACCAACAAGGAGTTGACTTCATGTGTGGAACACCGGTCACTCATGTTGGTAATGACTAGGTCTAGGATATTGTTGCCCCTGGTGGGGGTGTGGATAAGTTGATCCAGGGCATTGGAGTTTATGAATTCCAGAAAGCATTGAGCTAAGGAGTTTGTACACAAGTAGTTTTCCCAGTTAATGGTGGGGTAGTTGAAGTCGCCCATTATTAGAGTGTTTGGTTGAACCCTAATATTTCCAGTACATCAAGAAAAGAGGAGTGGGAATCCTGGGGGCATGGTGGGGGATCTGTAGCAAGCTACAATTTGAATTGCAGTTTTGCCCAGAGTTAGCTGCACTTGGATAACCTGAGATGCATTATGCTAAGCAACTAGCCTGGAGGAGTGGATATCCTTAATGAATATGGACACACCTCCGCCTTTGGTGTTTCGGTCCAGGTTACATAGCCGAAAAGTGTGGTATGAGTTATAGCCTGGTAGTGCAGGGGTGCACTCTGGAGCCTTGAACCAAGTCTCAGTCACTGCACAGATATCGATGTTCTCCATTTTAAGGAGTGCCTCGAGTGAGTGCATTTTGAGATTTAGACTTCTAGTGTTGAGTAGCATTACCCTCAGTTTTTGCTTGACTGTTCCTGTTATGGTGGTGAATTTGTTATTTTAACCTTGCCTAAAAAAGA
This sequence comes from Protopterus annectens, assembly GCF_019279795.1. Lineage (NCBI taxonomy): Eukaryota > Metazoa > Chordata > Ceratodontiformes > Protopteridae > Protopterus > Protopterus annectens. The sequence goes on along the minus strand of NC_056729.1, from coordinate 1,719,275,557 downwards.
CACTATAGGGGCAGCAAGAGCCTTAGCCAGTATCCGGAATCCCAGGGGCGGCAGGTGCAGGCCATCTGTGGCAAAGCATTGTGGTCTGTCAACCATGTCATCCCAAGCATGCAGATACTGGATCCCCTTAGAATGACACCCGAAGCTTAGCCATTTGTTGAAGTCCATCATTTTGTCCTTGTACTGCGGTTTCATTTGGGGCGATGGCAGAATGCTACTCAGGGCTAGGATCATACCTGCCTGGGCTACAAGATCGGAGAGCTCTTCCATGTCTCTTTTCATGTAGTCCAGGGAGGTACATCTCAGGTCATTCACACCAACATGGACAATGACAGTCATATTTGTACTTGTAGAGTGACCTGAGTGCGTGGGTTATGTGGCAGATCCTGGCACCCGACAGGCAGCTGACAGTAACCTTCCCCTTGTTTAGCCTGGTGAGTAGGACATCAGTGTGCCTGACTATAGAGTCACCTGTGAGTAGTGTGTTGGGTATGTTGTTGTGCCTTATTGGCTGTGGTTGAGTGGCACACTAAGTGTGTGGGCTATGTGTCATTTGGGTTGTGTTGGAGGATGGAGGTTGCTTGCGTTTCTGCTTTGGAGGTCTCTGTTGCTTAGACAGATTATTGAGAGCCTCCGCAAATGTTTTTGTGTTACTATGTGTGGATTTTGGTGGTGTAGATTTAGTGAGACTATGTGATTAGTGTGGTGTGGTGCAAATTTTTACCTTCTCCTCATGACTGTCAAGTTCAGTCTTGGTTGGAGAGGACTTTACCTCCAGTTTGGCTAGATAAGTGCATCACTCGCAGGTTGTAGTGTTAGGTGGTAGGAGGAGAGAGGGTTGTCTGTGTAAATGAGGCAATTTCTTCATTGCCTCAAGATGCCCAGATTCATCAGATAGACAGGAGAGAACACTGGGAGCTGACCCTTGGACATGCCTGAATAAAAATCTTTTTTTTTTCTAGATAAGTGAGGAAAGTGAGTACAAGAGCTGTTTTTTATCTAAGCAAGTAAGAAAAGTAAGTACAAAAACTGTTTAACTGTAGGTAATGAGGAAGATTGAGTGCTATAGTAATCAGTAGCTTATTTAGTGCTTAAAGTTCTGAACAAGTGCTGAGCATGAATAAGCAAATTTAAGTGCTAAAACTAAAAATCTGTATCTGCACTAGATGAGTTACAGGACAGAAACAAGTGCAAATGCAGGCTTTCATATCAGAAAGTTGAGAGAGATGGAAGAGTTTGCCCAAATGGCCAATAACTACAATTTCTGGGCCAGAACTACTCCTTATGTGGTAATAATAATTCAATAAATACTTTACAGAATCCATTTTAAACCTTATAAATAACACCTCTCCCACACCCCTTGGACCCCCTCCTACCCACAGCTTCAATAGCTTTCATTTCCAACAAGTCCCTACCACTGCTGTAAAAAAAAAAAAAAAAAAAAAAAACCTCAAAAGACTCGAGCCAACTACATTAGCTACAGACAAGCTACCAGCAGAATACCTTAAACTAGCAGCTGACGGCTTTGCAGTCCCCATCACCATCCTAATAAACTGCTCTATCTCAGAAAATAAAATACCTACACTATGGAAAATCACCCACATAATCCCTCTCCACAAAGGTAGCAACTCGACAGATATTTCTAACTACCGTCCCATAGCCATTCTTTGTCCCCTTTCTAAAATCTTGGAAAAGTGCATTCATACGCAAATGATAGAATATCTTTTAACTAACTATCCACTAACACCCACACAACATGGATTCCACTCTAATTATAGCACTAACACAGCATTAATGAGTTTTACCAATACCATAAACCAGCTCCGAAGTGAAGCTAATCTAGTGTCCTCTACTTTTCTCGATCTGTCAAAGGCATTTGACACTGTATCCCATACCAAACTCTTAGATGTCCTAGCTGACCTGAACATCAGCCAGTCAGCAATAGCCTGGTTTCAGGACTATCTGCATAGCCGTCAGCAAGCAGTATTATGGCAACACATTCTCTCCCCTCTTCTGCCCATATCCTTGGGAGTCCCACAAGGTTCTATCCTTAGCCCACGTCTCTTCACAAATAAACTCCATACAGCTACATACTTATACAGTATGCAGATGACTCAACTCTGTTATGTGCTGCTCCTACCCACCAGCAACTAGAACACATAACACAACAGGCATTTACAGCTATAGAAGCATGGCTGACCACTGCTCAACTAATATTGAACCCCAATAAAACTAAACTAATCCTACTTCACCCAACTAGAGCCCCTAACACCCCTCCTACATTCAAAATCACCCCTGTTAACAACACCATCATAACCCCAGTTTCTAATACTAAGTTGCTAGGGGTCACCATTGACCAGAATATGCTATTTGACATTCATATTGCCCAGTCTATAAAAAAAAGTTCACAAAAGACTAGGGTGCCTCTACAAAAGTAAACAATACCTCACAGCAGACACCAGAACTAATATTGCTAGAACCCACCTTACCTCAACCCTACTTTACGCTTCCCCTAGCCTTACCAACCTAAGAAAGTCAGATTCAACAAAATTTGAAACCTGTTGCAATAAAATAGCAAAAGGTGCTAACTACAGGTCCCACCACTGCCACACTCAGAAAACTCTCATGGCTTGAACTCCCCAGATTGCTAAAATTCAACCAGCTCAAAATGGCCCACCAAATAATAAACCATCCTGAAAAAACTCCAGCCCTAAAGAACCTACTAGCTCCCTACACAAATAAGAGGACCCTTCGCTCCAACAATAAAGCATTACTAGATATAACAAAATGCAAAAGCCACACTGTAGAATCCCTGTACTCCTGCAGCATCTCCAAAAGCTGGAAAAGCCTTCCACTTGATATTAAATCCAACCCTAACATAGTTCAGTTAAAAAAACTACTAAAATCCCACCTATCAACTACATGGATCTGCCCATGTATCGATCCTGGCTAATGCATCTTATTTGTATTATCCCCAATTCACCCAATAGGCTGCCCAAATTACTGCCCCAGACCAAATTTATATTTCTTAATTACCCTATCTTTTTCTACCTCACTCCAAATTACCCATTTACTTTCTAAAAGTAAATCCCACTACCCTCTTCAACTTTCTCTCCACACTCAAGCTTTCATATACTGTACTTTTATAAAGTCCGAATGTGAAGTATTTTGCTCAAATAGGCCTGTCTGCAAGATTTATTATACTCGCTTGTAGTTCTAACTACTAGTCTAACTTTTCCATGATGCATATATTCATACATTGTAATCTCTCTACTTTTTAAGAAGTGTTATGCATCCTCTATTTTGTAAAATGTTAAGTGGCTAAGTTTGCTAATTTTCTTATACATTGTATGTCTTGGATCTTTTTCCCCGGGCCTCCGCTGAAAATGGACTTGTCCAGTCGGACTTTCCCAGTAAACAAATGTAAAATAAAATTAAAAAGTATAGACCATTTTAAAATTGCCCTTTTGTAATCTGAGCATCATTCTTTGTAGTCTTGCTGGAGTTGCATGTATAGGCTTCTTTAAAATAGAGACTAGAGGTTGATGATCAGTTTCTATTTGGACAGCTTGGCCATAAATGTAGTCTTGGAACTTCGAACTGGGAACACAGTTGCCAAAAGTTCCTTCTCAGTTTTGAGCATACTGCATCTCAGTTTGGGTAAGAGTTCTAGTCGCATAGGCAACAGGTCTGCCCTGTTACAGAATAACTGCACCAAGAACGAACTTTGAAGCATCACAGGAAAGAACTACTGCTCTGTCGACATTATAGTATCTCAATGTAGGCAGGTTGGCAATTGCTGTTTGAGGTTATATAATGCTCTCTGATGGTGTTCTAACCATGACCAGGTAACATTTTTGCGTATCAGCTCTCTCAAAGGCACTGATAACTCGCTAAAGTCAAGGATAAATTTGTCCAGATAGTTAACCATACCAAGAAAAAGCTGTAGAGCTTGGACATTCTCTGAGGCTGGCATCTGAAGAATGACTGCTTGTTTAGAAGGGTCTGGTCGTAAGCCTGCACTGGTAAATAAATGACCCACATAAGTAATGTCTGGTAGTCTGAACTTGCATTTCAGAGGATTGAGCTTTAAATTCACTTCATGCGCTCTGTCCAGAGCTTTCTGTCATGCTCTGCTTCATCATTACCTCCAACCAGTAAATCAAGTAATGTGAAGTTCAAACTTGCCGTTTATTCTTTATTGATGGGTTCTGAGCCGGTCCCTCTGCTCCGATATGGCCAATTGCAAATTTTGTGGTTTTCAAATAGCTCGAGGCCAAATCCCCCATGATGCACCTGGAATTACCTCAGATCTAGTTTGTCGCTACAACGGATCGGAGGTTCTGCTTTAGCTCGGGCCAGTAAAACTGATTTTTCATTATTATTCAAAGTTTTTTGATAGGTGGATAGCTTTAGGTATCTTAGTAGAAGTTTAGAAAGCTCTTACAGCTTTTGGTGAGTGTTTACCCACTTATAGCCCTTCCCATTGTGTGCTTTAAAAACCTTTTCTAGTTGGCCTTTGTTTGGCCTAGTTTAAAATATTCTTGATATCATAGTGTGTTTTATTAGTGACCTTTTGTCACAAGTTTTCCTATTCCAGTTATAGTATTGCTGTGTGTGTTAGCCTTACAACTTTTAGATAAGGCTTGGTAGTTTATCACTGTTGAAGTTTGCTGAGCAGTTTATTGTTATAGATTAGATAAGGCTTGTTGTATTCCTCAGCAGCTACCTTATTTTATTGCATAGCCTGCTTGAATTCTTGTGTGCTTTAGACAGACTATTTCTGTC